>NW_015113204.1:183655-221092 GCF_001443285.1 Poecilia latipinna
TAAGAAAAAATTAAAATTTTTTTTTATTTTTTTTTTTTTTTTTTTTTTTTTTTTTTTTTTTTTTCTGCAGGTTGATGAAAATGGGCAGAAACCATCTTCCAGCACCGATATTTCAGGAGCTGCAGGGTCTTCAAAATCTATGAGGTAATTCTGGGACTCGCATTAAGCACAGATAATAAACTCAGTTATCTCGGACATACGTGACTAGCTAGCTGTCGTAATGAACTGCTGTTGGAACTGCTTTGTAACACAAACCATAACTCAATAACAATCATCATTCAACTGCAGAGTCACCAGTTTCACAGGGAAAACTCAATATCTGTTGTTAATTTCATGAAAAGCAAATGCATTCATTTATTCCATTTGCAACATTGAATAAGTCCAGAAAGGTTGATTTGTGTGTAGCTGCATAAAAGTATCACTTCTAGATTTTGGTCTTTATTTAGTCCATCTGAGCAGAGACTGCACTTCCCACTCTCTCTGTCTCATTTGCTCTTCAAATTCAGTTATGTGTCACCTTTCTGATCGCTCAGAAACCCCAGGTCATCTGTGAAACAGACAAAGTAAGAAATAACAAGTATGCAGTGTAGTGAGGGACTTAAATTGTTTAATTATTATTATTTTTATTTTACAAATATAATTCAGTCTCGTACTGAAATTTTAAAATGCTAAAAATCTTTTGGCTGTCTTGCTTTTTTGAATTTCCTAAATGCCAAATAAATAAAAAGCATTTAGGGATTTTTTTTTATTTATTTATTTTTTTTTTTTATCACTTATACATTTCTTTGTTATTTTGTATTTCCACAGTAAAAATGATGATGGTCATTGCAGCCAAATCCTTCAAACTTAGATTCATCAGTATCTATTTGCAAACTAGTTTCTTCCACTCAGTGTGACCTTTCAGACAGCATTGTTACAGGACTCATCTCACTGCAGATAACACTCTCCAGCTTCAGCTGGTTCTTCACCAGGACATTTGCTTTTGTTTTGGGGTTGATATGAACAGTTCACACCTAAAGCACATCCATCTCCGAACCAAGTTATGGATCTTCATGAATCTCTTCTTGATATCATGACTAATATTTTCCTATTTTCCAAAGATAGCACACAGTTAAGCAGTGTGTTTTATGGAAGACATTGTTTGGAAAACGATGCCTCTGTTAGCCTTACGTGTTGAAGCCTCATTACAAACTGTTAAATGCAGCGTAATCTTAATGTATGTAAGATATATGCAATGCATATAAACATCTAAATTTTAAACATAGTAAAAATGCATTTAATTTTCTCATGTTTTTCACACTAAGCAAATATAAATAACTTTAGTGTTCTTAACTTGTGTAACCTGAAAACAAGGAACGCTTAGCCTAATTTAATTTGAGACTGCATTAAAGTTTGCGTTATTTTTGCACGGCTGGTTTCTGCAAACTGCAAATAGCATCTAATGGTTGTTATGGAAACCCAAGTCTCCATAATATGCTGTAGTTCTGTAACAGTGAGCAGAGGAGATAATTTTACATATAGCCTAAAATCCTTCAGACTGTTGCAAAACTGTAGGTCTGGTTGTTTTAAAATTTTAATAATTGCATCAGTTAAATTTGCTTAATGTTTTGTTTTTTTGTCTTTTTTGTTAATGCTTGAATACAGCAATAGATTTATGTATTAATTTATGTAATATTTCCAATTTTATTCTTGTTTTAAAGGTCAATATGTATTTTTTTTAAGATGAGAAAAATTGGTCAGTTGTCCAATTGTGATATTTGTAGAGGAATTTACAAATTCCTTTACATTTTCAAATGTCTTATTTTCCACTCTTTCCATAAAATCCAACTTTTATTCTTTATAAAGCAGCGGCTCATCAAATAAACCAATAAAATAAATTAAGTTGGAAGGCATAGCAACCAATTTTTTTCAGAAAAGCATAATGATAAGTGTTTATTTCTGGATTCCCATTTGATAATAGAAAGGTTTGGTGTGCTCCTTGGATTGTTACTTTACTTCTGTGTAAAAACAAGAAATAGTAAATAGTCGAGAATCTTGCAAATTCATACTGGGATGTGTATGTCAAACTTTAATTACAAGGTTTTTATTCCATAGGGACAAGACACCAGAGAAACTTGTCCATCGTAATATCCGGTTGGATCAAGAGAGTGGGAGTCAGCTTTCTTTTGGTAAACATACCCACAATTCTTGCACACAATAAAACAAGAAGCAGAAGTTTGCATTCAGACCGAAAGGGACTCTCCTTCTCATCTTATCAGGTGCCACTAGTGGCGCAGATAAATCAGACAGCTACAACGTGGTGATGATTGGAGAGAGCTGCATCGGAAAGACTTCTTTCATGAAAAGAGCTCAGAGTGGGAAGTTTTCTTTAGACATTCCTGCCTCTGTTGGTAAGATCTCATACTTCAGATCATAGCAATTATGTGTCAATGCAGCAAATTGTATCACCTTGAAATATTTTTGCAGGCCTTGATTCCTGCAAGTGGACTGTGGTAGTAGATGGAAAACCTGTGGTTCTACAGTTATGGGACACAGCAGGTCAAGAAAGGTACATTTCTCATTAATTACTGTTTAAAGTAAAAACATTACAGGTGAGGTTCTAATGGGAACAAGGTTATATGATGCCAGGACAAGTTGGCTGATATTTTATGGGGGAAAACACCTGTTAATTGTGCTGCAAACTATCATTTTATTGCAGTGAAATGACCTTTTCTTGTTTGCAAGTGATGAACTTTTGGTTTGACCTGGGATGTTAGCAGCTGAGTGACAAAAGGACAGAACGATGGGCAGTCCTCTTAATTGTGGTTCTGAACTAGAAAAAAGAAATGACTGACCCATCCAGGTCAGGTCAGTGTCTTTCTCAAGCAAAGGAGTTCAGGTATCCTGCTTTTCCATGATGATCGTGAAGCAAAGGGTTGACAGAGTAGTTCTTTGTCTGCCCAAAGTTGAGCTGAAAATGCATTTTGGAAAACTGAGGCTAGATTTCAACTCTCACCTATGATCATGAAATGTGGAAAATGGCCAAAAGCACTAGATCCTGGTTACAAGCAGCAGAAACTTGTTGGACGGGCCCAGCATTGAAGGTATGGTCAGTCATCCCTAGTTAGTTTTTGTGTTTTACAAAACAAATCAGTCATCCATTTAGCAGACATTTGATGTTTACAATGAATAAACCGAGTAGCTGGTCGTATGTAGGCAGAAACATTGTAGGGTACGATAAAACTTACAGAGAGATATTTTGCGGTGCATTTTGTTCTAATTGTCAAGCTGACCGCTTGTATGTTTTAGGAAGTAGCTGTGGTACTTCTGGGTAAACACAGCTTTTGGCTCTCTGGTGGTGGAGTACAGTTTGTCTTGTTGTCCCCGTTTGAAAGCAGCATGTTGTTTTCTCAACGTTCAGGCAGATAACAGTCTGTAAGTGCAGAGACAGTCACACTCACAGCCTTCCTGAACCAGTACAAGACGTTGTGCTCAGAAGTGTTTGAGATTTCTCCTTCAGGTCAAATTTTTGTCAGAACTGGTCCAACGGATCTTTCTTGGAAACAGAGTTTCCACCCCCAGTTCATTTTGTGCCACTTCAATAACTTGACTTAAAACATTCTGACTGATGTGCTTTTTTGTTTTTGTTTTTGTTTTGGTGGAAGCAGTTTTGGATCCACGTTTACTTTGAAATGGTTCAAACACAAAGCACAAGATTTTTCCCCACTACATGTGAAATTAACAATGCTGGAGCAATAAGAAATAAACACAAATGTATTCATGATGGGCCTAACAACATGGGATTCACACCAGATGGTATAAATTATTTGAAATAAAGTGGGATGCGACAGGGAATTTGTATCAAAGCTTTTCAGACATCAGTCGCATGCATGGCTCAGATTCAATTTTGACCAAATTTAATTGTCTTTGAATCTCGAAGCGTCTGGAGACAATTTCACTTAGTTTCTTGACTTCCTTTGCCTTTTTGCAGTTTTCAAAACGTGTTCCTTTTGCCATTCATCTTTATTGCACATCACTTATGAGCTGATGTCTTACAATTCTGTAGTATGTGTGGATTACTTGGGCTGTCACTGATCTCTTATTGTCAAAGTTAAGGAAGAAATGTCACTCATGACATTTTTACCTATCTCTAAAGGTTTCACAGCATCACCAGACAAGTGTTCCACAAAGCCCAGGCTTTTCTCTTGATGTATGACATCACTTCCTCTCAAAGTTTTTCGGCGGTCAGCTACTGGGCTAACTCCATTCAGGTAACCAACCTCCACTTCTGCTATTTCCTGCTTCACCATTACTGAAACTGCTGTGGTCAGCATCTGTGTTTATATTTTTGTTTTGCTCTTAAGAGGAAGAAAAAACAAAACACTTTCAACATTAGTCTGAAATGGCTTCTTCCATAAACAAAATATTTTCTTTAATCTGATTTTTTTTTAATTCTTGGTGAATAGAGAGTTGTTTGTCCCATAAAGCATATTCATACTCATGTTAAAAGCAGTGGATTTTGTTCTGGATATATTTATTTGTTAGTAACTTAATAAAAAAAAAAACCTGCAGCACCAGGGTACAGTTAATCTAGGATTTAAACTTTATTGAAGCCAAATGTCTTAGGTATTTGGCCCTTCCCTTGAGATGGACCGATCTGGAAAAACATGAAAACTGCAGCTTAAATACTAATCAAAATAATCCATGCGTTGCAGGAAGCTGCTGCAGAAGACGTGACTGTTTTGCTCCTGGGAAACAAAAGCGAACACGCAAAGCGACAAGTTAAAACGGAGCAGGGGGACATCCTTGCTAAGGTACCACTTCTAAAATCTCTTTCTGCAAAAGTTGAATTCCAACCAGTAACTTTATTGGGTTTGTTTAAAAATGAGTTTTTCTTCTTCTCTCAACAGGAATATAACTTTGAGTTCATGGAGTGCAGCGCTGCCACAGGTGAAAATGTGATAGAGGCTTTGGAGGCAGTGGCCAGGTAATACGTGTGTGTGTGCGTACGTGTGTGTGGGTGTGTTTTTTTTTTTTTTAATCCAACATGCAGCTTCTTATAAAAGTGTTCATGTTCTTGAGCTTGTTCCAGCCACAAACCTCAATATATTTTTTTTGTCGATATTATGTGACGGATCAACAAAAAGTAGAGCATTTCTCTGTAGTGGGACAAAAATTATGCCGATTTTTAAACGAAACTTGTAAAAAGCAGGAAAACATGAGTGGTAGGAGTTCACCTTCCAGTAGCGCAAAGCTACTAAATAAACACATGAGAAAAACTGTGTGTTGTTCTTCCTTTACTTAACTTTTGCCTCTTAGTCTGTTATTTAAAAAAAAAAAAAAAAAAAAAAAAAAAAAACAATTGCCTCAAAAAAAGTTCACTTAAAAGGTTCTGGCAAAACATGAAACTGCATTTTCACAAGTGCTCTCTCGTTGAACACAAATACGCACTTCTAACATTTTTATTTGCAAAAACAGAATAAAACTTCATATCTTTATTGCTCCACACTTCACAAGGAATGCCAGTTTGTCAAGTAGCACACAATAGTTGTGCAGCGCACTGCAGAAAACCAGTCAGTGCTGTGACATTTACTGGTTGTGCTTTTGCCCTGTTGTTGGCAGGATGCTGAGTCAGAGAGCTGACCTGCTGAGAGAGGAAGTCACCGTTTTACACAAAGAGCCAGCGCAGAGGAAGAGCTCAAAATGTTGCTGAACAGATGCGCTTGTTTCACAAACAAAGCAAGAGGTGATATCCTGCAAATAGTGGAAACAATTTCCTGAGTAGACTGTACCTAACAAGATGGTTTATAAAGTTGCTAGAACTTAATTTATCTTTCTTGTAATCGCTTGTATTATGTGGAATGGGGGTTTTATTATGAAACAAATCCAACAAAAGTAAGTAATGGGCTTTCAAATTTTTTTTATAACTCAGTTGTATGGGGTTAAAGGGAATTTTAAGAGTTATTTAACTGTGCATCAAGGGTCTCTGGGTTCTTTTTTGTCTTGTTAGAATTTAAGTTTAAGAAGTCTTCCATATTTATATTGAGGTAGTCCCAAGATTTTCTGTTGAGAAAAGTTTCCTTTAGCAGAGTTTGGATGTCCTCACTTCCATGCTTTATTGTGTACATTTTTAAGTAAGATGTTTACTCTGATCAGGGTTCTGTTGCATGTGGAAAAGAACCAGTTTTTCTTGTATTTGTTCTCATAAACTCTGTTCTGAATTGTGTTTTAAATAATATTTTTGGCATACATCCTCCTTGCAGTGGTCCCAGCTGCCAGGTTGCTCAGATAATCAATTTATTTCATTCCCTCTATGATTAAAAGCAGTGGTTGTAAAAATAATTTTCAGTCCAAATGTAGCATGTTGTTTTTTGTTTTTTTTATTACACTGATGTGCATTTCCAACATAACCCATGCCGATGAGAAACCCGGAGACGCAATCAATCACACAACAAAATTGTTCTAATCTCATGTTCTATTCTCAATAAACTCCCACTTCAACAATTTGTCTGCTTTGCCGACCTAATTTGTGTCCTCAAGTGAGTTGTGTTCTTCCAGACTGACAAAGAAGGCTGTGTTCCCAGGGGGACAACAAGTCCTTCAATGAGCAGCATGACAACAATGGCGCCACGGCAATAACCTCATAACTTCCCGCAGGACGTTCAGCTGGGAACATAAATGCAGAGATGAACTCCTCCAGCATAAACAGAGGTCACGGATAATTGCAGCAGATCTCATTTTAATGACTGGCACTAACTTTAGATGGTACATTTGCTCGCCAGCTAAAGTTCATACTGTCTCAGTTATGCGAACGGTTTTCTGAGAAATGCCGAATTGAGAGGAAAATTGCTGTCAGTTTTGGAGCAAAATGAAGCAAATTAATTTATCGGTGAGGTCGCGTTCTGCAGATTCTCCTGCACTCACTTAGGGTTTCAGCACATATTGTCAGGGTTACCAGTCCTCCTGCATGTTATGATTTATGGCATATGTTCCTGCAGTGGTGAAGCTTTAAATAAGGAATCTGCAAAAACCACAAACAGACAGAGGGACGTTTTAATAGACAAATGGGTAAACGGTGGGAAAGTTAAACCAGAAAATACCAATATTTTTTCACAATATTTTCCATACTTTTAGTTGTAGGAAAACCATTTTTCATTCTTTTTCCAATTTGAATAACAGCCTTATCTGTCACAAGTAACCAAATGATTTCATGGAAATGTTTAGACACTGAAAAAAAAAATCTCTAGTAAAAGATACAGAGAGAGAAAGCTGGCTGGCTGCCTAATCAAAAGGAATCAGACGAGTACATTTGAGGGCTCCAGTCTTCCTCATATCTGCCTCAGATCCTGGGGGAGGGTCTGTGGAGGTGAGTGTTTAGTGGACCTAAACACACACAGATGTTTAGATTCAGGTGTTTTCAGGTACACACCACACTGGACTGCAGTTGCCATTGTATTAACTTGTACTGTGTTTACTTTTCAATTATATTTGTTATCGTATATGCACATGTTGTGTTGCAATATTTTTTTCTCTTTCTGCAGGTGTAGAAGCAGACTTATGGGGTGTTGGTTTCCATTCTTTGTCCTTCCCTCTCCTGACTTCCTCCCTTTCCATTACTTTTGAAATAAACCCAAATCAATTTCTAATGAAGTGGAGCAAAACAGTGAAAGCCGTAATGCTCCACCTGTGAAAGAAAATCTATCGGGCCACACCTTGGTACTCAGACCATTATGGGTCCCACAATGCCAGCCAGACAGGGCACACTAAAACAAAAACACACTCATTGAAAAACCAGTAAGTTATCTTTACTGCACACTCTGAGATGACTGGTATAACCACATCCCAAACAAAATACAAGGGGAGTGTATTTCCTCAGAGCACAGCATATATTTTACAAGCAATGGAAAGAGTAAAATCGATATAAATGGTGGTAATAAACCTGTGCATCCTGTATTTAGGCTTTATTAATGGATCATGTTCTCATTTGGCACTTAAAACTTTCACCACAGTCAGAGACATGGCTGCTCTTCGACAAATATTTGCTGAAATAAATTTGCAGAGTCAGAACATGTAATTCATGCAAGTCTGAGTAAAGTCCCCACTAAACTCATCACAGACATGATCGTCAGCCTTCAACTAATTGATGGGAGTCGTTCTTATTCCTCATTGTGACGTTTATGCATCAACCTTAGAAACAAGTTATAGATTCACGTTTGTAATTTCTGTTCATTTCCTCAAATCCAAAAGGGTTGAACTGATACAAAAAGGATTAAATACATTTACCTAATACTTAATAAACGCTCCTGCAGGTTTTGATTTTCTTTAATGACACGTTAAGGCCTGAAAACTTCTTGGTGGCTGACTGATCACACACAGCCAGCATGAAGAGGATCTGTTCAATACTCACTGGATTCAGCAGCATCCAGAACTGATGCGTGTAAATAAAACAATAACTCTTAAGATGTTGTTTGAAGGGATTTAGTGGCCAAACGGAGAAGAGACACGTTAGCAGGTCTGTCCCCCTGTTCGACTTTAACTTGCATGATCACATTTGTTCCCAAGAAGTGAAACTGGGACATTTTCAGTTATTTGGTTTGTATTTAAGCTGCAGGTGCCACATTTTTCCAGATCAGTCCTCCTCAAGAGTATGAAACCTGGCGGTCGAGGAGACGCCCATTGAACAAACTTCAATACATCAGTTGTGTAGCATGTATTTGAGTCTGTTCATATAAGTTTGACCACATACATGTTAGGGAAAACTCTTGAGCACCTTTTTTGTCTTAGAAAAATCACTCAAGCCTCTTCATTCCAAAACTGAAAAACAAGGATTTACATAAACAACCAAAACGTTAACAATATTAATTCTCTCAAGGACTTCGGTATAAACCTTGGCCGGCAACCACAGAGTCACATTTGTATATTAGCCCAATATATTTGAGGAGCATTTCCCTTGTTTGACCTCGATAGTAAAATTTCTTTATTAACTGAGCTGTGAAATATCACTATTTTAGTTCACTTTTATTTCTTTAATCACCCATCAGCTCAGTTACACTGCACCTCAGTTGTTCCTTCCTTATCAGCTTTGTTTTCTTGAGAGACTGCGAGCGTTTCCTCAGATGTCTGTAACATCGCTTTATCAGTTTGAGTCCCGGAGCTCTTGTTCTTCTTGTTGTTGTTCTTTTTTGAGCTGTATTTCTGAACAGCCTGCAGAACGTCAGCAGCCGACCAGTGGTTACGCGTGAGAGCGTCCTGCAGGGTAAAGAAGCCGTCTCTGGTCCGCCTCACTCCCTTACACACCGCCGTGCTGCGCAGCTCCAGTCCAATCTCGTGCACGACTTTGCGCAAATATTTCTGCGTTTCGTTCAGGCACTGCACCTCTGTGAAAGGCAGAGCACATGACGTGTCATGCGAGACAAAGGGACTGAAGAAATAAATCTTGGATTCGATATTTCTCACGCTTAGCTGAGTTTACCTAAGGTGAAGTGCGGTGGCTGGAAGCGAATGCATCGTAAGCCTGTCAAAATAGGAACCGATTTCCCGTCTGGACCCAACAAGCCTTTTACAGCCAGCTCATATGCTTCCTGTGAGTTCATGTCTACACTGGAATACCTATTGTGAGGGATAATAACAGTCATTATCTGCAGGATAATTTTGTTCCTTGCAATGGCCTAAATTATTACGCGTCATGCAAATGAAGTTGGTTGCCTACGTTCTCAGGGCTTTCTGATTGGCTCCCTCCAGCATGGCTAGCACTCTCTCCATCTTCTCCTGAGTGATGTGATCTGATGAACAAGATCGTGTTTAAGGACAAATACAACCAAATACTATTACAGATACAGCATACATACAACACTTAATATGTGTTTAATACAAAAAATAAAGCTAATGAAAATCTGATTTCTTTACAAAAAAAAAACACAGGACTGCCTTATGGGTTAAATTAAGAAACTATTTGCATCCAAAAAAAAAGTTCTTACCATAAGTGGATCGTTCCACAACTCGACTCGTGTGAGTAAAATCATGTGTTGCCATCCCAAATTCACCTTCCAGTGTGTAATCCTTAATCAGAACCAAACATTGAACTTTGCCCAAGAAGTTTAACTTAAGTACATAATTTCACGTATAAGGTAGAACAGTCAGAGGTGTGAAATTACCCTTGTGGTTTGTATCCCGTAGAGATCGTTCAGGATCTTGTTCCCATTCCCCACGGCCAAAACTGCAAGAACAGAAGCTGAATAACTGCTCTGGCATTTTCTTCAACAGATAAACTTTTGTTGTATGTATTGGGAGTAAAGTTTTACCAAGAACACCAGAAGATGAAGTATCCAGGCGGTGACCCACTCCAACTTTGAGATGCTGGAATTCAGGTCCAGTCACTAAAACATTGGAAGATGTGATTTTACAGGGGCTGCATGATGCTAGAGCTGAATATAGCAATGACATCAATTACAATTAACCCATATTTTTCTCACTCTTTTCCATCATTACACCCTCTTCTCATCTGCTGTGAGCTTTAAAGTCTCAGCCACTAAAACCAGAATACATATGGCGTACATCAAGGGTGGCCAACTTCAGTCCTGGTGAGCTTCTCTCCTGCAACTTTTAGATGCCTCCCTTCTCAAACACATCTGAATCAAATGAATGGCTTATTACCAGGGTGGTGGGATTCAGCCGTTTGAATGAGGTGAGAAAAGACGCATCCAAGAGTTGCAGGTTGGGTCAGACTTTAGAAAGGTCTTACAGTGGCAGCAATCCAGGGCCCTGATTTTTGGGGGGACCCAAAAGATTTTTTTTTTATTTTTGTATTAATAAATGTGTCTTTTGGAAAAATAGTACTTTATATAATACTCGTTAGACCCATATCCAGTGAGTTGTGTTAATAGTTTGGAGATTTTTGTGAAGAAAAACAATATTCATGCAATTCAAAATCACAAAGTTCTAGTTAACTTCAACATGGAGATGGAAGACAAGGGACATGTTAAGCCTAACATGCATCAGTTCATACTGATCTGTAGGATAACTTATTAATTTGTTAAAATTTGGATTGCATTTTTTTTTTCTTCTTTAGAGGACAGGGGACCAAAACTGTCCCCAGCCCAGGGGCCCACATCCTTGTAAATCTGGCCCTGGCTGTAAGATATCAGCTGTCAATAATTGGTCGTGTGGTGTGCATCAAAGACAGTTAGACATAATCTAACTCACTGATTGCCTAAATATGTAACACACGACATACCCAGAGGGTGCTTGGACAGGACGGGGACAGAGACTGGCCTCAGCATGAGTCCTCCAGATGCTTTAGGTTCGTTGTTTGGGTTTGGTAAGAAGCGAACTTCATGAGTGAGAGGCGGAGCAGGTGTATCGTTCAAACCTGAGGACAACACATCCACGGGCGCTCCACATGTTATTCAGCTTTACTGCAAGTTCTGATATAAAGTGACTGCGAGAAAGGACGGAGATTGTTCTCGAGACGAATCATTACAAATCTCACCTTTCAGAAGATTAGTCTCGATGGTGTCCCTCACTAGCTTCCAGTGCACTCCTGCGGGTTTGTAGACGCAGAACAGACCCTCTAACCTGTGGAACATTCGCACAGCTGGACTCCGCATGGCGACAGCGCGGATTCAGCTCATTTCACCTAAAATAAATTACATTATTTAATACTTAGTAGCAATAAGATGTTTGTTGTCCTCAGGGCAAGCCGTCCTCACACGTGAACCTTTGCGCATGCGTACACAAAGCTGGTTGAACGTCTTGGTCGCTTGTTGTACACTGCCTCCTACTGGAGTGGATGTATGCAAAAAACTATGTGCTGATATAAAAGGTTACATATGAATTTAGAATGACTGTAGTTGGCATGGTTATTATTTAAATAAATCTTTCAGTCCTGGAAGTTGAGAAATAAGGTATTGTTGTCCGTAGAAAATACAAAATGTAAAATAAATGCCTCGTTATATCTGCTACTGCCAACAGATGGCAGCAGAAGCTCGATCGTCACAGAGTGAGGCAAATGGAGAGAAGACGAAGAGGATGAGGAAGGGAAGGATATCTAATCTCGCTTAAAACCTGCAGGTGATCGTGGAGACTTTATTTCGGTAATGTTTAAAGTTGTGCTAAGTGTTGGTGATGCTCTAAAACACATCTTCAAAGGTTGAGCACAGGTGCAGAGAAAATTAGCTTTCTTTCGCTAGCTGCTGTTAAAAAAAATAACTACCTTATCACATATCAGGCTGGTGGAGTTGAGCTTGTTTATGTTTTGCACGTTGTTTCAAGGTCAAAGCGGCTTTTCTAGACGGGTGGTTAATTTATTAAAATCATTTTTTTTTTTTTTTTTGTTTTCCAAGGTAGACAGTCTATTCGGTATTATTACACATGAACAGGTCTGTACATGTTCAAAACAGTGAGTTAAAACTAACCTCAAGCGCACATCCAAAGGATTCAAAAGAGAAATGAGCAGAAGTTTCAGCAGTTCTCTACTCTGGATAAAACATGTTAATGTTAGCACAATGTCAGGTTGGAAAGACAATAGGAATTACCTGAGAGAGGCAGTCAATGATGGGTCATTGGACCATTTATCCAGAACATTTACCTTAAAGTCAAACAGTGTTTTGGAAAAAAGATCTTAATTAGCATGTTAAATTTCATAACAGTACAACTAGAAAAGGACTGAACAAGCATCACCTGTTGGGAGGGTTCTCTTTCTTAAATATTGTTGTAAAACTTAATTTTGCATCTGGACTAAAACTGCTGTTTATACAATATTATACAGATGAATCGTTTATATGTGTAATATAAAAAGTGTATATCATTCATTGAAGTCAAAAAGTGAAACTCTTTGTACAAAAAGTATGACGACTATAGCCTATACATAACACATATATAAATACATAGAAATGTTAGGACCTACACAAACCTGCCATTATCCAGCAGATAGGCATTGACACAAACATCACAAAAAGTTGTTGTTAAAGTAGCTCACTGTTCAAATTTTGGTGTAAAACAAACTATGTTGTGCAACAGCAGCTCTCACTAATGCAGCTTTCAAAGGGATGTGAAGCAAAGCCTTTTCAACAGTATGGTGGATTTGTAAAGTTATCTAAGAGAATCTCCACTGCTCACCTGTTGCAGAATATTGCACCTACTAAATACTTTCATTCTGCACTCATATTCCCCAATTGTTCTTATGTAGTTTTACTCTTGCCAGACAGACATAAAAAAAAAATGAACCATGAATTATATATTATAATTTCTGGAGTTTCCTCAAGACCCAAGATGTGCTGCAGAAGTTTATTTTTGCAGAATTAACAACCAGAAATCATTTTTTAACTTATTTACATTTCACTGGAATATTTATGGGCTCCACTTTCCTTTATTTTGCTCAGTTAAGATGTGTTTTCTGTCATATCTGTGCAGCTGTAATGCCAAGAGTTCCTCTGCAGTGGGTGTTGTGGGATATTAAAGACACCCTGCTGAAGGTGCGGGGGTCTGTGGGAGACCATTACTCCAAGGAGGCTGAAAGATGGGGCCTGAGCCTGCATCCTGCAGAGATCAACGCTGCTTTTCAGGAGACGTATCGGCGTTATTCCAGCAGATACCCAAACTATGGCAGCTCCCAGGGTCAGACCGGACAGACTTGGTGGATAGGAGTCATGCGAGACACTCTGGCTGAGTGCAAAGTCAATGATCCAGCTCTGCTGAACACAATGGCTAACAATCTTTACCAAGATTTCTGCAATGCAGAAAAATGGGAGGTAAGCAACATTTGGCACCTTTATGCACATAAAACAAAGTAAATAAATAAAAGTGCATCCATCCATTTTGTTAATTATTAGAATAGTCAGGCAATGCAGAAAATTCCTGAAAATGAAGAAACACGTGATCTTTTTTCCAGGTATTTCGAGACTCCAAGACGGCCCTTGAACGATGTTCCTCTCTTGGACTGAAGCTGGGCGTCGTGTCTAATTTTGACAATCGCCTCGAAACGATTTTACGCAGCTGCGGGCTGCTGTCGAGCTTTAGCTTTGTGGTTACATCGGAGGAGGCCGGCGTGGCGAAGCCCAGCCCGGCCATCTTTCATCAGGCCCTCCAGAAATGTGGCACATCCGCTGACAGAGTGGCTCATGTTGGGGACCACTATGTGTATGATTACCTCGCATCTCGCTCTGTGGGAATCCACGGCTTCCTTTTAGACAGAGACAACTCGCACAAAGAAGGCGCTGTTCCTCAGGAACACCGGGTTGTGACATTGGATGAGCTGCCGTCACGCCTTCAGGACCTTATGATCGAATGACGCAAGAAAAAATCTGCACATCCAATTAGGCCTGTCACAAAACTAACTTCGCTAATTTGTCTCAGTAATGATCGCGATAAATGATAAAGTTGCTGTTTTTGAGAAACATATTGATAATAAAAAATTATAATGCAAATTTGCCTTTTTGAGGGCCAGTAAACAGTAAAGTTTAACACTGGAACTTAAATACATTTTAAATATCCAACTTAAAACAACCCAAAACATTAAAATAAAAATAAAAAAACACACTCAGCCGAAACCATAAAAAAATGGATTACGACGTCTCTATAAACAAATTTTCTCCTTAAAAAAATTCTTAATCATCAGAATATAATTTATTGAACTCATTTTAATTTGTCATGCAATTAATTAATACGAGTCAGTTGGGAGTTAATATCCATGTTGGGCTTTGTGAATCCAAGTGCTTCTTCACTAATGTGAACTCTGACAGATTCTCTTGCAGCAGTGATATATAAATGAAATGTACAGTATGTGTTCATGGGTTACGCCGCCAGTACAGATGTTTATATTCAATAATCTATGTCCCAAAAATGATTATTTGCCTATATGGTTATAACACACTGTGGCCATTAAAATGCAAGGGTCATATTGAAAATGAACCTAAAGGACAAATAAATGTAAACATTTTTTGCAAATGGTTCATTCTTTATTTACTTGATTTCAAAATAATAGTTCTTTGAAAATGTTTTGCAACCTGGCTGAAAGTGAGAAACTAATTGCCTCCTAAACCCAATAACTGATAATGATACCGTTGGCAGCATCACCATCCATAAAGTGTTTCTGATAACTGGGAATGAGTGATATTGGGTCCCATCTTTTATTGCAAGATTGCTAACATTCAGTTTTAATGGAGAGTTTTCCAGTTTGAATGGCCTGTTTAAGGTGATGCTGCAGTATTTCAACCTTAGCTAACCTTAACTAGGTCACTCCAAAATATCCTTTAGATTGTTTTGAGCCATTCAGAGACTGACTTTCTGGTGTTTTTGCTAAATCATAAATTATTTTCATTATCTGCAAATTTTACAAGTCTGGTCGCTGCCAGACTTGCCCTTAAAGCCAACTATTCAGGCTGAAACACAACGAAGACGCATCAATCTTCACTTCCCTCGGTTACGGTCGGTGTCGTGGCAGATAGCTCCTCGTACCGACCCAGGTTCTGTTCGAGGTTTCTTCCTGTTTAAAGGGAAGCTTTTTCCTCTCACTGTCACCACATGCATGCTAGGTATGAGGGATTACTGTAAGTGTAACGTCAACGACTCAATGCAAGCAATTTTTGGCTGGCCTTACATGCTCGTCCAGGAGGAGTGAATGCTGCAAGTCAATGACTCGATGCAATCTGCTGGGTTTCCAAAGATGGAAAACCCTTTTAGCTAACTGCACTGATTGATACGTTAGATCAATTGGAATGCATGTATTGTAAGTTTGTGGTGCAAAAATAAGAAAAAAGTGCAAAAATAAGAAAAAAAAAGGGGTTTTATAGTGGCCTATTTAAAGTCCAGACTTAAATCCAGTTAAGATAACGAACACAAACACACTCTTACTCATAGTGTCAGGTCTAATTTTATAGATTTCACTATTGATAAATTCTTACATTAAAATCTGATGGTCTGAAACATTTAAATGTGGCAAAAAACAAAAAAAAAAATCATTACTGGGGCAAATCATTTTTCACAGGACAGGAGAAAATACGTTTGTTAGAAATGAGTGAAACATTTTGGTTTATAAGAAACTTTCGCCTCTTGCATTTGTTACTTCTCTGTCACTTCTTCCGTGTCTCTTAGGATCAGTTACCGCCCCAGCAAAATCACATCTCCAGCAGGACAACAGAGTGAACTGATCCTTTAACTGAAGCTGCACGGCTTTGATCGTTCCCAGTGATTCATTGCAGAGCTAAGCAGCAAGAAGAGGGCAGGGTTTCTTAACCCTAATGCCTTTGTAAATACTCTTTATTTCAAACCATCTGTCCAGAACCAGAAACCGGAGATGTTGGTGTGGGGAAAAGGAGACCTCAGGGGAGATGGAATCCAAAGCATAACTTTGTCTTTTTACAGAAATGACAGCTTGGCACTTGTTGGAAAAAACTAAAGAGTTGACTGAATTTCATGAGCTACACAAAAACCACAACAATCAAGTAGCCTCCCAGCTTTTTTTGATAATTGTTTGATTCTCACCAATTCTTTGTCTTAATTTGTTTCCATATCAATGAGCAGCTTTTGTCAAAGCATTTTGTTTATCTTGAGGACTGCAACCAGAAGAGCTGCTTAATTCAAAGCTGGTTTAGAAGCTCAGCCAGACGGCTCTAAAGAGCTCCGTCGAAATCCAATTGGTGACATAATGGGATTTCAAAACGAAGCTGCTCCGGCGAACGCCAACATGGAAGAGTGGGCGGGTATGCAGCCTGGTAATAAGAGGGAGCAAGCCAACCTGACGCACAATCAGAGCCAAGAACAAATGCTTTAATGGGAGCGGGTGCAGATCATGTGAAGCCAGGGGCTGAAACGGTTCTCTCTGCTATAAAAGCACTCAGAACTTTGGCCCGTTGTTGAAATGTGCCTGAGGGTCCAGGGTTCTGCTTCAACATTTCCGCCTCTTAAAATATTGAAAGGAAGAGAAAGCATTGAAAAACTGGAGTATGTTGAGGGAGATTTTAAAAAAATAAAGAAAAGAGCTTCAGAAGTTAAAAAAAGAGTCACGCGATGAGAGATGGAGTAGAGATTTTCAGTGGCTTGATCCTGTTAAACAAAAACCTCGTTACATTTTAACGCTTTTTCTACCTTTAGGGTGATATTCTGTGCAATTCAAGTTGAAAACCTTTTGAACAAAATGCAATAAGCTGGTCAATTCTTTTCAAAACTTTCAAAGTGCAACTCTTATAAGATCTTCCAGGAATGTACTTCCTTTAATTAGAGTAGGGTTCTGCCGTGTTTACAAACCAAAGAGCCATTTTTCTCCCCTCAGTTCAGCTAGATAAAACTTGTCTTGATCTGCAAAAGTTACATTTGTGAAAAGAGAACTTAATTTTTAAAAATATCTACAATAGGAAATGTGTGGTCATTTTTAAGGAACCACCATTACAACATAAAACATTTGCAAAAAAGAAAAAAAAGAAAGAATTAACATTTTCTCAATGGGAAGTTGATGTAAGAGGAAAATTAAACAAAAAATATCCACAAAAAAAACAATTATTAATATTTATGTGTAATGCAGGAATTATTCCACACAAAAAAAAACTAAAATAGCTGCTAGAGGTGCATGTTACATTTATATCTTAGAAAAATTTGTTGGTTCTGCACTGTTTCAGCCAAATTACGGAAGAGACATAGTGGAAGGTCAAAGGGCAGTTCAGCTCCAGAGTTACAGGTAGCAGAGATCTCAACTAGAACTAGTTTGCACAGAGACCCCAACAAAAGATCTCACTGTACAAAGGTATCATCAGGAGAAGAAGAAACAATTTCACAGCCTTATCTATAAGACACTGTAAAACTGCAATCAGTAACTGAAGAAAATGTGGAAAAAGTGAGAAAAGAGAAAGTGGATGTTTTTCCAAAATTAATAAAAAGGAGGCTGAAAAAAGTTTTTGTTTCGAAGAAAAAAAAATCAATATCGTCGATAAAATCTCTCAAAGCCTTGGAGAATCATGCTTCAATGAAAGGAGCTTTTTAATACTGTAGCTGAACACGATGTTTTTCCTCAAATGTTCTGCCTCATTTACCCAGAGGTGGGACCTCAGTTAAACTTCAGCCTAATGTAAAACATCCCAATTATCTTGCAAGTGATAAGTGGTCTGGTCTGCTGGCAAACAGGCTGCCCAGTAAACCAAAAGAGAGCTGGTGAACTAACAGGAGCCAGGCTGCTGCTTGCCTCAATCTCACAAATTTATGTTAACATCTTTCAGATTTTGACAAAGTTAAAACAAAAACATGAAGTCTGCAAAAAAAAAAAAAAAAAAATGGCTGCTGCTCCATTGTTTATTTTTGTTGTGAACAAGAAGGTTCAACTCCACCAATCAATGACCTGAGTTTTCTTCTTCATGCCTCTTAGCTTTCTGCTAGGTGCTCCTTTGAGGGCAGCTTATGTAGCTGCTTTACGTTATACTGACGGTTTGACCTGCTTTCACAACTGCTGTGTCGCTAAAAGCAAAGGATTGACGTTTTTCTGTATTCGCTGACCAACATTCAACACGGGAAATGAACAAACATCCAAACTGAAACGTGGTGGTGGGAGCTTCATGCTCACGACTTTTGATCCAACACCGTGTGGTTTCTGCTAGATACCTGGGTTTTCATTTTCAGCATTACAGTGAGACCAAGCACAGATCAAACTAAAGTAAAAAAAAAAAAGTTAAAAATCGAATGACCAAGTCTCCCTAAAGAGAGCTGTGGATAAGAGAGATCCTCACAATTTGGTATGGATTACTTTTGTGAGATTAATGAATCAAATATTGATAAGTGAAGATATTATGTGCTGATACACTATGACCAAACACCAAATGCTGAAACTGAATTAAAAGGTGCTTCAACAAGGTATTAAACAGATTTCACATTTTCTTCTTAACTTTTAACACTTTCTTTTACCAGATTTGATTTTAAAGTTGAATTCTACAGTAAATGGGATTTTAACAGCAGTGTGTGTTAAAACTGTACCGATATAAAATACACACAGACAAACACTTTCATTTTTAATCTGTCATTGGAAAGCAAACAAATAAGTGAGGCTTTCCAGTTGTGACAACAAAAATCCAACCAGGTAAAGTTACAACACATTTTAGATCTTTCTAATAATATATTAGACTTATTTGCTTTGTTTTTGACACGTGAAAAAAAAATTATATCTTGTAAACAAAAACGTTTGTCATCTGAGTTTTTTTTTTTTCTTTTTGGCAAACAGATACCAGAACATTCGTTGTACAATCTGTTCCCCCCCACCCCCGCCACACACACACACACACACAGCACAAACTCAGGCATGCCAGCATTATAAATTCCTTCAAAAAGTTCTTCAAGCATTCTGAGGCTTTTCTCTTTTAAAAAAAATATATATATCAAAGTAGAGCCAAAACCGTAACACACCGCTTTTCTTCTAGATGACTCCACGCATGCATCCCCAGATGATGAGTACAAACTGTGCTTGTTCGGTGCTCATTCAGGCAGAATTAGTGGTTTTATTTTGGCATCTCCACATGTGGATGCTACCATAAAGCAACGTGCAGTGTGTAAAGTTTATATTTACAAAAAGAGCAAGAAAACTTAAAAAAAGTGCACCTTTCTAAAAAAAAAATAACTAAAAAATTAGCATAGAGAACAAAAAATGTGACCACCCAGGATGCGCATACGTTGGTACCGTTACAGATTGCAAATCTGAGAAAAGCACTCAACAGCTCAGGAATTAAAATTAACCGACAGCTTCAATGCAGGAATTTACGATTTTCCTCCAAAGTTTATCAGAGCAACTTTATGTTGCAGATCCCCGTTTTATAAAAGCTAAAGTCCAGAAAATGTGACGTCAGTCAGACCAGTTAAACAATTCCTACTTCTATCAGGTGAAGTGAGTTCCTTCTTTTATAAAAAACAGACACTAAAACATGTTTAAAGCATCAGTTTCCCCCCACACCAAAAGTTACTAAAAACGTCCTTCGTGCGCAACGACTTCTGAGGAAAAACGTGCAAAGACAATAAAAAAAAAGATAAAAATAGGAACTGTGGTCTTCTCAGTTATGAGAAAAGCTGATGGTCATCCTGAAGCCATTTGTTAAAAATGGTTGAATATTTAGCGGTCAGTTGAGTTGATGTCCTCTGGGTCGTCCAGAAACGGTAATCGGGGCATAGAGCTCTTTTCCAGGCGTGATTTGAGGTCCAAACAGACTGACGCAGTTCTGAGTGTGTATCCACTGAAAGTGAGAGCGAGGCGCACGCGTCCATCGTTTTCTGCAGTCTGAAAGCCACAGTCAGTCGGTGTGGTGCAGATTGGGGGAGGAATATACTCGAGCATTTTCACTTCCCACATGAAAAGCTCCAACTCAGTCATATTGAAGAGGGCAGCACTTTACCTCTGCTGTTCTTGGATCGTCTTAGAAGAATCTCCAGGGTCAGAGGCGCCGCACAGAAACACACAATGTTTCAAGCAGCGTCTCGTCAAACCACTGAAAGTTATATAGAAACAATAGTGTTATCAAAAATTGCCTGTGTTCAATTGCAATGATTCTTGAGGGCACAAAATACATAAATAACAAAAAAATAATCATTTCGTACATAAATTAGTGACAAATTCTCTTGGAGCAATATTTGGATAAACCAACTACACAGCAAAAAAAAGTCACAAGAGTTGTGATCAGTCAGCCAAGTTATAAAAAAGAAAATCTAAAGGATTTTATGTGATAGACCAACATGGAATTAAAAGATTACACAATTTCAAGTTATTTTACATATATAAATTTAGGGAAGTGTGACGTCGATTTGTTTTCAGTCCCCCGGTGTGTAAATCTGACCTCTGTCGTACTCCGTCTTCATGATGCCGTTTGTTCACTGAGGTTTTCTAACAAACCTCTGATGCCTTCATAGAACAGAGTCAATTACACACAGAAATCGCCCAACAACACCATGTGATTTCTGAGAGTAATTTATTGCACTAGATGTCAGTTCTGAAAATGTAGAAGATACTTTTAGATTTTTATTTGTATGAAAACTGGAAACCTTGATCAGTTTTCATTCCATTTAAAAGTCAGACGTTACTCTAAGCTGGTCTATGAGAAAAGCTTGAAGAAAATAAAATCGATTCGAGCCTCTGGATTTGATTTGGCTGATATCAGTGGATGACTTGTGCAAGGCAGAATGTCTGAACTCTCTATACCAATGACTTTTTGCTGAAGGAAAGTTGGTTATGGTCATCACATATAAAACAAAATTTGGATCACCAACTCTTTCTGACATAAAAAAAAAAATGAATGAGAGAAAGTGGAACCTACAAGAGGATCAATTCTTGAGGTGAATTTTACAACACAAGGTTGAACAGGTGCCTTTGTTCTTAAACTATAGTTGTGCAAAAATAAATATTTGGTTAAATGCATGACCAATGTTTGGCTACGGTGAGGAATTTAACTGCTGAGGTTTAGTACAGATGGTTTGCTTTCTGTGGCCAGTTTATCAGAAACTGATCTTACAGGCAGAACAGAGTAACGAAGTTTGGAGAATCAGGAAGAAGTTACTTCTCCTCCATGCACTAGAGCAGTGGTTCCCAAACTTTTTCTTCTGCGCCCCCCCAGAGGTTTCCAAACATTTTCTGCGCCCCCCCTATGGATCGGTAGCCTAAGGTACTTGTTAAGCTTAAGGTTCTGTATTGATATTAGCTAGTCATTATTACCTGCATCCAACAGCTTTACTCAACTCAGTCGGTTAGTTTGGAGGGAAAAACTGAAAAGTTATTTGCGTTTTGCTGGTTTGCTGCCGTGATTCTAACACAAACCTACGTAGCTCCACAGCAGCAGCAGGTCTCCTTCACAGGTGGAAACCCAGCGCGAGCTTCGTAGCGCTCATGTTGCGTTCAAAGGCGGCTCGGAAAAACAGGTTACAACATGTTAACGGATTAAACAGTTTTAACTGCTGATAAAAGTGACAGAGGACACAGAGATGGGAAGGGAGGAAGCCTCTACTGTATCAAATTGACATAGGAATAACAGAGTTGGCCATTCTAAAGTAAAAACCCACCGCATACAGTGTTCATGTTTTTTTTATCCAGATGGCTTCCTGCGCCCCCCCCTGCAATGACACGGCGCCCCCCCTAGGGGGTGCGCCCCACAGTTTGGGAACCTCTGCACTAGAGGATCTAAGAGCAAACTCTGCCCATCTCAAAACAGCTAAAACTAACATTTCAAAGCTAAATTATCAATTTTTCACACTCCGTCTCCTCAGCTAGGATCATTTGCCTTACACCACGACCGTTTTCTCAACCTCAAAAACACGGTGTTGTAACTGCATTCACAGCGGCTGCCAATATATCCGATCTCTAATGAGCTAAGTCCGCCGGGAGTTGATCCGTCTCTTTCAAACCAGTAGTTCTTACTCTGTATAATCCGGCTCATCGAGGCATCCTATTATCTTCCTGGAAAAAGGTATTGTGTGTTTGCTTTCGTAATCACTCTGATTTAGTTTCTACAAGTGTTGTTTTGGGATTAGATTGAAGTGAAGAGTCAAAGCTAAGCGGTGGCATCAGTGCAACACAATCACAGCTGGGCATAACGTCCTAATATTTAGAGATATTTTGATTCCTAAAGTCAAGACAATTCGCTCTATAGGGGCATGAAGGGACTAATCCAGAAAATAAAACAAAACTAGAAACCAACACAGCACAGTCAGCTCGTGATCTTGAGAGAAACAACAGCAAATGAATATTTTAAGTCATTCTCAGCTTCTTTACATAAATATTCAGAATTGGAAAAGCACTAAGAAATTGTCTGCATTGAGATCATGTGAACATTTTTTTTTTTGTAATGACCAAATAATCCTATAAGCCTTATTTAAAAGATGATGTGATTGTGTAAAGAAACGTGTGACATTAGATGTACTATAAAATACAAACATACTTATTCCTAATAACGCTCACGAGTCTTCATAATGAAGGTGATTAAAACTATAGACAAGGAATGATTAGGTAAACAGTCAATCAGGCAGCTGGTGCTGATTGCCTCAGGAAACCTGTTTCCATAAGTTGATTTTTTTTTTAGTCTAAAGAAATATTTAACATTTCATTGGATACATTCAACTGCTGGCTGTAAACTCTAATAAAAATTACACACTCAACTAATACTCAAGAAATCTGAGCTTCAACACATCTTTTTTTTTTTTATCCAACACAGCAAAGAAAGAAAGGGAAGTACCACTCTCTGGTGGATAGCATGTCGCTCCGTGCTTTTCTGCCATGTAGAGATGCGCTCGGCTCCGCCTCCGACAGTCCTCCCTCCACCAGCAGCTGAACGAGAGAGACAGTAGAAACGCTGAAGTAGCGGCCATGCAGAGATGCACATCGCAAAGGTGGCCTAAAATTTTAAATGCATCATGCAGGCGACTTACTGCAAGAAGGAACACAACACCATGATGAGGACGCATCCAATCACGCACAGCACGAGCACTGTGGCCACAGCCTGCTTTCTGTGGTTGGTTGCTACTACAGCCAGCAGGTCTGCATGCTCACACCTCATCCCAACAAAGCCTGGGTGACACCTGCAACGAGGACAGAAAGCCGAAACGGATGTCAGGAGGTCCTGGTTTTTATACAAGTCCTCCTACAGCAGGTTCACTGGCTGAAAGGCAAAACCGCCAATAACAGGCGGGATGTGGAAAGCAATAAATTAATCCCCGCCAGTAAGTAAATAAATAAATAAAACCAAGACGAAACTGTTTAAAACATCTGGAAACACAACGGGTCATATGTAATGCAGCCAGGAGCTGTTATTTCTAACAACATGGAACAAATAAGTTAAAATAAACCTGTAAATGTACTTTGTAAATATATTTAAAACTAAAAGACATTAATAAAAATAAACTGTGGGGTAATAAAACATAAATCAAGTTATGTGCATTTCAAAAATGTCTCTAAGACGATCTGACATCATAAAAATGTGCATAAACAACACTTGAGATCAACCAGCCACACAATGGACTCGGCCAATGTTCCCCTGAAAAGCTGGAAATCATGAAAACTAAGAAATCTCACCATGTTTGGTGTGTGATGCACTTCTATTGAGTCAAACTTAGATAAAGGTTTGACTCAAGACCCTTCTAGCGAGGGTCTAGAAGGTTAAATAGCTGTGATGCAAACATGAGGATATTCTTGAAATTCCTTTATTGTGTTACGTTCAAAACTACCATCTCTATTAGAACCCACAGCATTATTTTCTCTTTATCTATAAAAGCACTTCGGATAAAAAAAATAAAGGAAAAGGAATCAGAGCGGTCAAAATCAGCAGGTCAAACCTAAAGAGCCCAGAAATTAATACTGACTAAAAATATTAACATCTCTAAACAATATAAGATGCAATTAAATAACATAAGCAAGAAAATATAAGCTTAGTAAGATTAAAATATGTCAATAGAAACAACAAAAACTAAAAAGATCTTTCTGGAGTTTACTTTTAAAAACACACAGCCATCTTCAAAACATTAAACCATACTGACAATTCAAAGCCTAAACAATGTGTTTTATCACCAATTTAGAAGATTCAAAAACCTGCAACCAGAAATTGTGGTAAGAATACGAAAACTCCCTGTGCTTAGCCAACAACTAACGCATCAATGTGTTATTGCTGCAGTTTATGTAGAATTTTATTACTGCTAAGTTTGACTAAATCAATCGACTTATTTGTGATTTTTCTTGGCAATGCAAACTAAAAGCATGCACCATAAAACTAACTCCAGCTTTCCAGCACCATCAGCTTTAGATCTTAAGATTGCACTAATGTCTCAGCTGGCAGATGGCAACACTTTGCTCCAACAGCATGCAGAGCTGCAGGGAGCTTCCACAGGCAAAAAAAAAAAAAGAAAAACACAATCTAAAGCAATCACAACAATTGAGTAAGTCAGACACATCTGATCTGAAAACGAAAACGTATGTCTTACAGGTTTCACTTCCAAGAACAACTTTGTTGACTTCAGGTCAGGAGTCACAGCAGAATTTGACAAGCAGGATTTTTGATAATAATCTGATAACTTACACACATGCAGGCGTCTCCTCCAGGATCAGGAAGCGGCAGGTGCCATGAAAGCAGAAATGCCGATGAGAGTCAGGACAGTCATCGAAGTGAGACCGAACAGCCGCAGCCACAAACTCTGTGAGGGAAAACGGTGTCTATTTTAAAATGTAAAGACTGTTTGAGCAAAAATGCAATACAATGTCAATACATCATCTAATAAATTAAAACATCACTAAAGACCGGTATCCCCACAAAACTGATGCGATTCATCTCAACCTGTAGCTACGGATGCAACACGGTAAACAAAATAACCCTGCTGAGGACAGAGAGAGTCTCTAACCTCTGTCCAGATGTCACAGCAGCAACTGGAGCACATAGAGAGATGCAGTGAAGCCTTTATGCTTTAGATGTCAACTTAAATTGTTTTTCTCCAGGTCACTTCAAAATGTTGTTACAGAACCAGACATCTAAGATGACTGCTGGTGTCTCCAGAGAAATCAGAAGCACAAGATCATGCTAAGCAGTTAAGGCTCAAATAACAGCATAGCATGCTCCTGTAAAGGGAGCATGCTATGCTGTTATTTATATACTTTATATATATAAGCATATATACTTTATGTTATTTATGTTGTTTTGGCACTTTAAAAATCCAGAAATCTTTAAGAATAACTTGTGATTAGTCACAACTTTCGGTATTGATTGGAAATGAGTCAAACTTTGACAGTGCATCTCTGTTTTGCACACTGGAATTACTGCAGGTTTAAAAATTGTTCATGAAGACGGCCTCAGTCCTGAGACTGTTGTTGTGACCGAAGTGATTTCTGGGAAACATCTAAATGATTTGTTTAATTTAAAAAAAAAAAGAAAAAAGAATCGGATCATTCCGATTCTTTTCTGGTTGGTTGATCAGTTCCTCATGACTCTGAATCCTCCACAGGTGAGTTTAGAAACACAAACCAAACTGGGTTCCATCAAGACATGCCAGACCAGGTCAAAACAGATCGATCATCAGTTTGGACACCCTACGTTACATTTGTCTATTTTTATGCAATATTCTGGCAGAATCCTTTGATTTGACAGGCTATACAGCAAAGCTACTTGTCGTCAAAAATGAATCGTGTAGGTGATCCAAAGATGTGACCACTCAGCTGTCCAGCAGCCTGTACCAGAACTGAAAACCTCCCTTCCTCGGAACAACCTTCTGGCTATTTCAAAACAACCGGTTAGCTAAAAATTTCCCCCTTTAGTCAAGTCAAAAGGAGGAGCGAGTCAGAACCACGCAAATTGATTCTATAAATTCTGTCAATGTTCAATTGACACCAAAGCAAAGCATTTAATTTGTTCTATTGTGGCATTTTTATTCCCGAAACCTGATGGAGCATGGCCGGTTCTGAGTCTTCCTTATACCTTCTCTTATTTTTCCAGTCGCTTCATAGATTAAAGTTAAGTATCAAACCTAGAACAAGCTCATAATATTCATTTCTTCACACTAATGGTCTTTATTACCCATTTATTTATGTGTTTATTTTGCTTTATAAATCACAACTAGAACAATAAATGCGTCTTGATCATGAAAGATTATTTCTCACTGATTCTTTTAAATAAACATTTAAATTAAAAGTTATTAGTCTCCCCACTGAATATGACAACACTTTAAGCCTGATAAATGTGCACAATATCTTGTTGCTGACTGATTTTAATATGGAAATCTCTCAATGTAAAGGAAAAAAAAAAAAATTCTCCAAATCCATATTCGATAAATCATCTGACTGGTTAATGAATATTAAAAAAATTTATTCTCTTTAATGTAAACTACAGATTTCTCACAGCCACCGACTTTTTAAGCTACAGCAATCTGACAAAGTGAGCCACAACACCAACCAAGAACCCCCAAAAGACAGGAGCTGAAGAGGTTATGATTTGCCAAAGAACCTACTGACTGGCCAAGAGACAAACTGTGTAACATTTTATGAAATGTTGAAAGCAAGATTGTTCTTTTGGGATCCAAAAACTGCAGACAAATTCCTTATACAAGCATCATATTATGACGTTGGGTCTATTAATCACATAGATAAAGGATGAGTTTGAATGCATTAAAACACCCAAAAAGGTCATGTTGCCTTTTACTAAAGAAACAACCTCAAACGCACAACTAAGCGAGCAGCATCTTGGTTCCAAATAAGCAAAATCAAAGTTAGAGAGTGGCCACCCCAAACAAACACTAGACCTCAGACTCATAGAAAACTTGTAGGGCGACAACAAACATGCCGTTTAAGGTAGAAGCAAGAAACGTGCAGACAGACTGCAGCCTGATTGCCCTGGGCTGCAACACCTGTATGAACACAGGCAGAAGTTAGACGACTCCATGCAACCGTTCAGATGTGAAGAACCTCTCAGTGATACCTGCTGTGGTTAGCTTAAGGACTGCCAGGGAAGCTAACTTCAGGTTTTACAGTAAAATGTTTTGGTTTGTAAAGAAACATGTAGAAATTGCTTTTTTTTTTTTTGTTTTTAGACAACTTGATAATTTTCCTCCTCTCACATTCTGTAAAATGGGTACAGATTTAATATCTCTTTGTTTTGATTTATAATAAGCTGTCAATGTTACCAATGCTTCTGTCTGCAGGTAAATTAAAGCCATTTATTAATGTCGCATACTGTTTTTATTTCTTCTTTAATTATGTAAAGCACCTTGAAATGCCTTGCTGCTGAAATGTGCTATACAAATAAAATTTGATTTATTGATTGATATTAAAAAAATATGACTTCACATACAATTTTAACCCTTAACTGTCACCCCAAAACATCTACAGGTTATGAGGATACCAGTGTCCAGTTAAAGGGTTTTAAAACACACTTTGAACACAATTGTTTTTATATTTGTGTGCGTTTTCACCCCCCACTCCAATGGGGGAAAAACCCAGAAAGGCAACACTGTACAACAAACTAATTTAGTTTACTTAAAAATAGGCCAGTACTCACAACATAGTACCGATAAATGACATAAATCTAAAAATAACAAAAGGTTGGTAGAGGCCTGAAACGGAGACTGGTACTAAAGCCGACACCCACGCCACCAACGGTAAGGCCGCTAAGCCTTTTCTTCCATGATGTGCTGGATTACACCTCGGAGCCACAATTACAGCCGAAGAAAACTCCTGGTGAGAGGACAGACAAAAACCTCTGTCCATCAACCCGCGTCGGGATCTTAGAAAGTGAACATCCCTGCAGCTGCGTTTCTTTCTTTTTTTTTTTTTTTTTAAATAAAAATCTCAATTTACCCCCTGCAGAAAAAAAAAAAAAAAAAACACGCACCAGAGCGAACAAATAAACACCCAGATAAAACAGAGCATTTCTCACACGTAAGCAGTACATGTCACACAAATTCCTCAGTCGCTGTCGCAAACAAACAAAAAGTGTTTCTCAAGCACCCGAGACAGATGCCACAGTGTGGCTTTCAGGGTGACAAGGAGGATGGACATGCAGACAGATAGCTGCATTACAGACCTCGTCACACTCTCCATTCCAACGGTAAATGGGAGTTTGGATCGCAGCCTGCATGCATTGTCTCCATCCTTCAGACTCCATGAAAGCACTCTGTTGTCCTGCAGGCATCTGCCTACCAAGCCCTCTCTCTTTCCATGTGATTTTGGCAGATGATAACCAGGGTGGGGGTAAGGGGGAGCTGACACAAAACACCAGCTCTTAAGGGAAAGTCATTTGCTTTTCACATAATAATTCAATACTGTAGCACCAGCACTGGGGAAGAAGCTGAGAATACAGCTCATTATTGTTGATTTGTCATAATTGCTGCCCTGAGGATCAGTTATCAGCCACACTGTGCCCATAATGGAAACGGCAGCGTGGATCTGTCCTGGGGAAGCAGCACGGCTGTGAGAGGAGGAATGAAACATACTTTTAACTGGACGTTTGCTGGTCGTTGCGGCAGATCTTCTGGTTGTCGAGGTTGTGCTGCTGATGGTTGTGGAGGAGCCACTTGTTGGGCTGCGAGAAGCAGCAGCAGCAGAGGTATTAAGACTGACTGCAGCATCTGTGGCTGTTGAATTTGTTTGCTCTGATGTAAAAAGAGAACCTGGGAACAAAATGCAAAGATATAAAGTAAATAAAGTCCTACGAAAGCTAAAAAAAAAAAAAAAAAAGAGGGAGAGAGAAAAGACTGCTTTTTTGCACTTTTACAATTACTCAACTTACTTCTACTTGTAAGAAAGTTAGCTGTGCTTGTTCCTTTGCCACTAGTGGTCAAAGAGTTGCTACTGGATGCATCTGGAGCAGAGGTGGCGAGTGTCTCGATGGAACCATTCGCTTCAATCACAGCTGAACCGCTCGGACCTGCTCCAAATGTAAAGAAGGAACCTGCACAAGGGAATACAAGTGTTTTTAAGCACAACTTGTACACCTTTCCTCTGAGAAAGAAAAAAGAACAATCTCTATATGCATTTGTATTTAGCCCTCCTGAACCAATAATTTATAGATCCACTTAAAACGCTGCAATTTTTATCCATTTCTAAACGGCTCCAACTCAGTGAGATTGGACAGAGAGGGCCTGTGAATGTTATTTTTAAGTCTTGCCACAAATTCCCAATTGGATATGGGTCTAAACTCTTTCACAAAGACCATTCCAACTCATCAATATGCTTTTAACTGGACGTTTAAAGCCAGAGCTAAACTACTCCATTTTATCAGCTCTGGCTGAAAGTTTATGGTTCTTGTCCTGCTGGAAAGTGAAAGTTTGAAGAAGTTCTTCTCTAGAAAAAAAGGTTCCACTTTTGTCTCATCAGTCCACATGTTTTCCTCACAGACTTGGTGATCATCAAGATGTCTTTGGCAAATGTGAGACAGGACAAAGCAAGAACTCCACAGAGTTTGAATGACACCTTAAATATATATTTTTTAAAATCTACGTAAAAAAAATTTAATTGCAACGTTTCTGTTAAACAAATGCAAGGTCTGAAGAAAAACATAAAATCAGTCATATTTACCTATGACAATGTGACCTTTAGCTTTACCTTTTTACCAAACAGGTTGACAGGGTCAAACATCCACTAAAAGGATGAGACCGAGGCTCTATAAATACACAGCAGGCCCAGTGACGACAAGAAAAACTGAAACAGCAAAATGTCATTTTAATTAAAATAGAAGTGCATTAAATATTCATCTCAGATTACTACTTAATTGGTATTAAAACTGTATTTTACCATCAAACCTGCTTGCCACACAAGTTGTTTATTTTTTTAAAAAAAAACAGTTATCTAAAATAAAACATTTCATCTCAAACGTCGATCAAAGACTCACCGCTTATGAGAAAAATAGCATCCCACAAAATCCGAGTCATTGTGCCGGCTGAGGGATCTGAAGAGCAGCTTCAGAGAAATGCGGGCGCGTTGGAGAACCACATTAGAGGTGCAGCAGCAGAAACAGCAGCGATTATTTTAATCCGGGAATCCTTGAGCTACAGCCGCCGACCACTGTCAAACACAAGCATCTAATCCGCTGGGTAGAAGGAAAAACAATAGATAAAGTGGTTTTGAAGCAACTACAGCCGAGTTTTCCGTATCTTCCCTCCTGGATGCCACAGCCTTTCACTTGGCGCTGCTGCTCAATTGAGGAAACTCGCGTAATCCTGTCAGAGCAGACCAATTAGAGACAGATGGGGGAGGGGGAGAAGAGGTCTCACTCTGACCTCAATATCACTCGCTTTGTGTTGGCTTGTTTAATATGTAATAAATATAAATTATACCGTGTGACACCTCACCTTAGTAACACTGTTACCTGAATTATGAATTATTAATGTCACTCAGTGGGAACGTTCAAGTCAGCAGGTAGAAAAAAGAAATGTTTAATTATTAATAACAGTCTACTCAGTGTAACTGAATACAATCATTTCAAATGTGCAAACTTATAGCAACAAAAAAAAAGAAGAAATGCAAAAATGTGCAAATAATAGCAGGGATGTAAATAACCTACTGAGTTTATTGTGAGTTGTGATGTTAGAGTATTACAGCAGGGAGGAAGGACCTACCATAATGCTCCTTTGTGAATCTCGGATGGCGCAGTCAGAAGGAGGCCCACAGTTCTGTTCCAGCTGCAGGCATGAGACGGAAGAAATGGTAAGAATATCCACTTCTGAACAAATTCTGTAAAAACGGAGCAGTACAAAAACAATTACACTATTTATTAAATAACTTTATCCCTGCTTAAAGTTACCAAACATTCAACAATTTTGAAGGTTTGTACTGTTCAAATGTCAGTTCTGTTACTTTATGTCACTGTTTTCACCATGGAAAGAAATAAATACACAACAGTTGTTCCCCAAATGTTGGGAAGGTTGTTTTTTTTTTAGATCAGTCTTGAATGCAATTTACCAAAAATATTCACTTTTATGCATTGTTTGTTTTTGAGCACAATCTGATTTTAAAAGAACTGCCCTCTTGACTCATCATTAAGTACAAAATGTACACTTAAAAATGCTCTAAAGGTACAGATTAATATTTTTTCAGCTTTTCTAGGTTAAATCTTGATCAAACTTCCAAACACTGAATAATTATCAGAGCTTTTGTCCTTCAAATGTCACTTTCATTACACGATGCTAAAGAAAACACTTAAAAAATGTTTATTTTTTTCATATAACAAATCTGAGGAAAAAAAATGCCCCATTGACTCTTACTGAAACTACAATGCTCTAATCCCCACAGCTGTTTCAGAATAATATTCTGATAAATATATTATAATCATACATCACAAGCTATTAGGGTTTTATTTTTGAGAAAAGTAGTACATTTTGTCTGTGTAATTTTACTGTGATATTTACCGATATACCAAACCAGAAAGTAGACTGTCTATTCTTCTGATTGAGATAAATCTGTTGCTAAGTGACAGAGTCAGTTACTTTATAGAAAGCAAGCAATAATTTAATCACCAGTAAAGTGGCTGTAGGGATAAGGGAAACACCGTGGATTATGTTTAGAATCAGAGATTAGAAAGGCACAAACAAATAAAAACGTTGTTACAGTTTATTCTCAGATGCCAAGAAAGCTTAAGACCTGGTGCTCAAAGAAGGGCATTTTATTGAAAATGATGGACGGATGGACAGATGTTAAGGTTTTGTGTTCCGTGTTTTGATGCAGTGTCTGGGTTGACCAGTTTTTTTCTCCAAAACCAGGAAACCCCGATCTTGACGTAGCACCACTGTGGTCGTACAACCTGTCTTCTTTTCTTCTGTTTCTCCTTTCACTTCTCAGTATTTCAGATGATTTGTTTTCCCACCAACTTTAGGCTGAACTTTAATCCTGCGCTCCTTCTGTTCAGTCATCTGTCCAACAGATTTGCTGATAATAATTAAATCTTCTGGCCAGAATCCGCTGAAATGTGGATTTTTGAACATTCCAACACATATAAAATTATATAGACTGGGCTCTCAGGACCTGAATTTACTCAGCTAAGGATGAATGTTGACAATATGTATTTTAGTAAAATGAATAAGATAAAAACTGATAGCACCAGTAGCTACAGTAATGTTCCCATTAGAGACAGATGGTTCTCCCTGTTTAACGCAGAAGTAAAACATTTTACTTGTAGGATTTTTCGGGATGGACTTATTTATCTGACTCAGCTCTTATCAGAATCTCAAATCACTTCAAGTTGCAAAGCGATGCAGGACTAGACTCAGTTATTCTTAGAAACTTCAGTACTTTGAATTTTCTGCTTGTATTTACTTTTAATTTGTTCTTTTTTTGTTGTTGTTGTTTTGTTTTGTAAAGCACGTCAAGTCTAATTTTGTTGCTTTTTCATGTGCTTCAAAACAAAAATGTATTTTATTTAATTTTATTCAATTTAAGACATAAGAGATCTGAAAAACAAAATCATGTCTGATGTCTTTACAGTATCAGCTGATGACAACAAGCTGCTGTTTCTGTGGGTAATATTACTGTCCCTTAAGTGTAAACTAATGTAAATGTGCTTCTTCCAGCTCCTCTACTGCCAAGGACATCTTCCATTAATAATAGAGTCCAGCAGGAGGGGTGGAAAACAGCGCCATCTGCAGGTTATTGTTGTTTAATTCACTTCAGTTAACACAGACTTCTAGCCATTTGGGTCTCTGGATGGCCAGAGAGGCTAATGTTTTAGTTTTACTTTTTCGCTAAATTTGGCTGTGTAGGCATAAATAAGAAATTACAACAAATGCAAACCTTTGATCAGGATGTTTTTAGAGGGTAAGTATTATTTATTTATTTATTTATTTATTTATTTATTTATTTATTTACATCCCTTCAAGATTTCATATTTTCAACAAAGTAAATGTATTTTTTTTGTCTATAAACTGGGAATATTTCAGTTTCCATATCTCATATCTCACATTATTAGTGTAAAAAAAAATTGGTACGTGAATATTAAAGTTAAAAAAATTTGTTAGAAATTATATTTTGTTAAGTTCTTTGGTATTAAGAAAGGGTATTTTCTTGTCTCCAAAGGACTCAGTATCCAATTTACTTACACAAAAAATGAACATAAAATATAAATTGATCACAATTAATGTTGCTGTGAGTTTTTGATCCCAGAATATTTCCCACAGGTTGATGTTTTTGACGTGAAATTACAAGTTATCCATTCATTCTGCAGTTTACTTATCAAATAAAACTCCATGTGGTTGTATCTACCCATTTGTGTCTGTTCTTAGCATCCCTGTTTAACTCCCACTGTGCTGCATATTTTACAATCTTTAAACTTGAAGGAAGAATATGCAGTTTTCTCAGGTAAATCATTTCTGTGTTGTCCAAAGAATGCTGGTGAAGCGTCATCTCACTGGTTGGCTGTTTATGTGTTAACAGGCTGTTTAACAACTTCAGCCAATCAAATAAGACCCTGCATGCAACTCCACTTCATGCAAACACATTTTGTGAGCTGCTGTTCAGGTCCGGGCTTCTGGCTTCTCACCGTTTGCAATCAGCTGATCTCTGCGCCTGTGCTGGTCCTCACTGAGTCACCTTTACCTCAACTTAAACATGACAACTTCAGGGATGCAAAAGGTAAACAATTCATTTATTTTTATTTCTTAAATAAGGAGCTTATTTTCATGTTTTATTGAATGTTTTACGCATATTTTTATTCAAAGATTTTAGCATGCCCATGAGTGCAACGCAGAGCAATTTCCAAACTTTTAAGAGAATTAAACTTAAAATTGAGATTCGAAACAGTTTTGCTCTCACAATAGTCTCTGACTTCACCACCTTTTCTGTGTTTCTACATGTCATCAGTGAAGATGTTTATTTCCTTGTTGTGGCAGGGTAGTCCTCTGACGCTGGTGCTCATGGTTGCCTCTGCGTCCATCGGAGGAACGCTGCAGTACGGCTACAACCTGGCCATAATGAATGCTCCGACCACTGTAAGCTGCTTGTGTCTGTGTGAGGGATTTCCACTATCACTGCGAGTTACATTCAAACATATGTTATGGAAACGGCTGCTCTAGAAGTCCAAATTACACCTCTTTCACATGAAACGGGATGGATTTATGGCTCGCAAAAGTTTCCATTGCTTGTAAGAAGTCTGTAGACTCTGTGACCTAATATTTGGGTCAGACAGTGATTTGGCGCAAGTGAGAATTAGGTCTGATGTATCAGTGATTAGTCATTCTTGTAAAGTGCCCAGATATGGTGAGTAGCAAAATCTAATTTCTTGAGGTGAGATTGTTTCTCATGATCTTTGCTGAGCAAAGCACCTGCAATGAAAATGAAAGAGCAAAATCTTCTTTAAGTTTAAACTATAAACACACTCTGAGAAGTGAGGGATTTTGAAACATTAAGAGACATATGGAAGCATTTGTTTTGCGTGGATCACCTCCCGTAGCATAAATGTACAAACCAAGGCATGAAATTGAGCTAACAGATAAGTGTCAGAGTTAACCATTGATCCAGCATCAAATATTGACCTTCGTGTTCTCTCTTACAGTTCATTCAAACCTTCATCAACGAGACTTTCCTGCAGCGCTGGGACGTCCAGCTGGAGGACTACCAGGTGACTCTGGTGTGGACAATCATTGTCTCCATCTTCTCGTTGGGGGGATTTGCCGGAGCGCTCATAGCGGGACCAATGACCATCCGCTTTGGGAGGTAAAGTGAATGGTAGACCTGCTGCCGTCATCAGAGATTGTTCATTTACTTTCATTTTTCATCTAAGCACCTGTGGATGGTGCTAGCCTATGAGCTTAAATGCTATTGGTAAATATACTGCTAAAAAAAATAAAGGGAACATTTCACTTTAATTTTGTGTGTGGCTCCAAATCCAGGCCTCCATTGGTTAATAAATTTGATTTCCATTGATGATTTTTGTGTGATTTTGTTGTCAGCACATTCAACTTTGTACAGAACAAAGTATTCGATGAGAATATTTCATTCATTCAGATCTAGGATGTGTTATTTGAGTGTTCCCTTTATTTTTTTGAGCAGTGTATATAACAATGTTCACTTTTGGTGTTTTGTGTCGACTGCATCTGTTTCCACTGCCTCGCAAAAGTATTCATGTTCCCTTTGCGTATGCTGTCACGTTTAAGCCACCAAGCCTGCTGGTATTTTATCTGCAAAATTGTGGCGTGAAAGAAAAACGTACATTAGTTCAACATGAAAAGAATAACATACATTCATTTATCCTCCAAGAGGACCAGACCTGCAGCACAATGACCCAAAACACACAGATACAGCTACAAAGGGATGGTTTAGATCAAATTATAGCCAGGTGCACAAAGGCCAAGTCAAAGTCCAGATCAAAATAGACGTGAGACGTGAACATTGATATTTACAACTGAATCCAATCCATCCAATCTGACATAAATCTCAAAACTGATAAAAGTTGTTTTAGAAGGTATTGACTCAGAGGGGCTGCGTACAAATGTATACCACAATTTTAAACATTTATTTGCAAAATAAATGAGAAAATCATGTATCTTTCGCTTCTCAATTTTGTCTTGTTCTGTGACATAAAATCTCAGTGAAATAATAAGATTGTTGTTTGTTTTTTTTCATCTACAAAGGAAAAAATGTCTGCTGCTGAACAATGTTTTCCTCATGAGCGGCGCTCTGTTGGCCCTCACAAGCCGAGCTGCCGGGTCTTTCGAGATGATCATGCTCTCACGTGTCCTGATTGGAATAAACGCCGGTACAGCAATTAAACATTTTCCAAATCGCCCATGCATGCCTCGGGGTAACATTCATTCATTCAGAGTGAGAGTTCATTTACAGAGAGAGCACGTTTGTTTTCGTAGGAATCAGCATGAATGTACAACCCATGTATTTTGGAGAAAGTGCACCAAAGCACTTGAGAGGAGCCATCTCCCAGTCATCGGCTGTTTTCACTGCGTTCGGCGTCGTCCTGGGGCAGGTCGTTGGTCTCAGGTGTGCTTCCTGGCATCTCTAGATACGCCGATCCAGGATTTTAAAAGTGTGTCTCTGTTTTTCAAATGAATAAACAAGTGCGCTTTGTTTCTTAAGGGAGATTTTGGGGTGTGAGTCATGCTGGCAGTACCTGCTAGCCAGTAATGCTATTCCTGGCTTCATCCAGCTTCTGACCCTGCCGTGGTTTCCAGAGAGTCCCAGATACCTGCTTATCGACAGAGGGGACAAAGAGGCTTGTATTAATGGTAGGTACATTCAGCAGCTTTCAAAAGTATTTATACCCCTTGAAACTTTTTTACGCATCATCCCATAACAACCAAAAAACAGAGAACAATTGTGAAGAACAAATAAGTGGAAGGATGCATGGATGTTTTATAAAAAAATTTTAAGGATGTTATATATAATTTAAAAAAAGAGATTTGTAGAACTGGCCTCTTGCTTTGCCATCTTGCTGTAAGTACGCCTGACAGTCTATATGTCTCTGTAGGCTTTTTCAAGTGTTGATAAAGATTCTTGGGTGTGTTTAGGTCAGTACGTTGCCTGGGTTTCATAATGAATGAATATGCTTTTATTTAAAGCCACAGTTTTCAATCTATGGTACATGTGCCATGGCTGATACCAGGGCTACCTCAGAAGAAATCATTACTAAAGTAAAAACACATTTTTATTCAAAGGAGTACTTTACCTTGTAACTTTTTTTTGTTGTTGTTGTCTTAGCACTTCTTACTTAATTCCAGATGCTTCATGTATGTTTTTTTTTTTCTTTTTGCCCCTCTTTGGTTAGCTCTGCGTCGTCTTCGAGGCTGTGAGGTTGAGCGTAGTGAGCTCGATGAGATCCTGCAGGAACAGGCAGAAACTAAAGGCATGAGACCAAGGCGGCCATGGGAGCTTTTCACTGATCGCTCTGTGCGCTGGCAGCTCATCTCTGTCATCATCATCAGCAGCGCCATGCAGCTCTGTGGAAACGATTCGGTAAACTCCCCGGTCTGGGTCTTTCACTGAGGCCTGTTGTCATGATGTAACAGACTTGTAATGTAGCTGTTGGAGGTAAAAAAAATATATATATA
>NW_015113204.1:226350-246392 GCF_001443285.1 Poecilia latipinna
TATATACTGCAATATTTCAGGGACTTACAGATAATGTACAGCAACATTATCTGATGTTCTTGTGGTAACGGCGTCCTTTGATGAATCTTTGGGATGTTGGTGGGAAATTTAGAAGGATTCCTCAGAACCGCCCGGTTGAGCTGCCAAGTTTGTGTTTGGACTTTATGTTCTTTACAATTTGTTCTCGAAATGGTTTATTACTGTAGGCAGCTGCAGAAGCATCATAGTGAATGTGTAAAAGAGCCCCAATTATTTTTATGTATGATTTCAACTCGTTTTAAAATCATTTGGGAGGCAATACATCACATACATCATACTTTCCTGGAACCTTTAGATTACTTTTTGGAACTTGAACAGCTGTTTTCCAGAACTTATGGGGTACGTATCCAAAAAAACGACGGGTTACTGTCAGCAAGTTGCAGAATAGTTTCATAGACAATTGATGATACATCTGAGAACTGCCAGTTTACTTTTACAAAAAAAAAGGCTATATAAGCACTGAATAACTGAGCACAACATCTGATTCTATATTTACACGTTATGTCATCAAACCGACATACATATAAAGTTTTGTGTAAATTCTGAAATTTAAAAATTAAAATAAAAAAATGTAGTTAAGAAAAATTAGCAATGCTTCATAACAATTTTACTAAAGTAAAAATAAAAAGCATGACGTTGTGAAACTGCTCCAAAGAGAACAACAAGTTTCTCCAGTAAATGTAACTGAGTAAATGCAGCTGGTTACAATCCACCTCTGGGATTGCACATTACTTTCAGGAAGCCATAAAGTTGTTTCAGGGACTTATAGTTTACTTTTCCTGGATCTTGCAAGTAGTTTACCTGGAACTTCTGAGTAAATTTCCAAAACTTACAGTTGCTATTCTGAAATTTACAGATGCCTCTCTTAAATCACGGGAAACCTTTTCAGAACCAGCAGATTACTGTCTTAGACTCTATCGGTACTTTCCAGGAATTTTTCCTGAAGCTTAAAACTGGGCTGCATTGTCTACTTGTATTCTGGCACCAGGGATGAGTAGCTATCAGAAATGTTTTCAATTTGATTCCAGTTTCCAAGTTCAGTCCATGTACTTTCATGGATTTACGGGTTACTTTCGGGAACAGGACTGTGTTATAAAGTGAGATATTACTAGTTAGTTTCTGCTCCTTACAGTCCTGCCCTTAAAGATACCTGTTAGATTCTGGAGTATAAACTCAAAATTACATGATTGCTTGGGGTGTATTATATATTCATTTATTTTTTGGTATTTTTACGATGAACTTTGTGCTGCTTTGCAACATTTCAAAGCATTATGACAACAGAAAACACTAACTAAATCTTTAAGACCTCTTAACCACATTTCTGGGAGCATTAGAGAAGACTTTATATTAACACAAATACTCAGAGTACAAATGCGGGCACAATCGACTTAAAAGCATTAAAACCCCATTAAAACGAGCACTGATCCCTCGTAACATATTCGCATTCTGTGTTCTTCTTACAGATTTACTTCTATGCATCTTACGTGTTTAAAGAGGCCGGCATATCTGAAGAGCAAATTCAGTATGTCACAATCGGCACTGGGACTTGTGAGTTCACAGCGTGTATTATGTGTGTAAGTTTCTGCCATTTAGTCTCTTGTTATGCAACCTGCTGAAGAGGGAGAAAAGCTGCAACTGGCAGTGCTTTAACAAAGGAGGAAAAGCCTGAACCAGTGCCTAGACCAGGGGTCCCCAAACTACGGCCCGCGGGCCGCATCCGGCCCGACACCTCATTTGCTCCGGCCCCCTGAACAATACCGGATCCGGCCCGCCTCCTTATACCAGATAGCATTCAGTGTTTTTTTTTTTTCATATATTGTATTTTCCGGTTTATATGTGGATTTTTCTTCAACCACCAGGGGGCTTTTGAGCAAATGTGAAACTTACTTTCCCTCAATGGAATATATACTCTTCAGTCCCAGTCACCGTTTCGCTGGCGGTTTTTTTCCATTTGCATTCTGGGTAAAAATCGATCTAAAACCGCGAATATGTCGTCAACCGTAATCCTGCGTCCCTGCGTCCCCCCCCCCCCGCTAAAGACAGACCGGTCCCCGACCACAAAAGGGAACACTTATGTGGCCCTCGCAGGAGAAAGTTTGGGGACCCCTGGCCTAGACTGTCAGAAAACAATTTTCTTTCCAGCAATAGAAATTAAACTTCAAACTTATAAAGTGAAACGGACTTTAAGTAGAGTGAAACTGCCCGTTGTAGCTTTGTATGTTGCATCAGACTATGAATAACATACACCAGATCTGGAGTGAGTAAACATACGTTGTTTGAAGAGGAGGATATATCACTTTTTTTTGTTTTTTTTTACCATGTACAGTACTCAACTAATCTGATTTTCTTCTTTTTATTGGACATCCTCCTCCACATACTATTAGCTCTGTAGTAATTTGACTCATTCTGCCTTTTTATGGTGTCATTAAAAAATTAACCACCTGACCAATTAGAACTGAGTGAATCCTTCAGGATGTCTGTTGAAGGAAACAAAGAGATAAACAAAGAGAGAAGATAACTAATGATACCCTGCCTTAACCAGCAAGTCTTAGACTATTTAAACAATGTTTAATCCATTGCATATTGTGGATATCTGTTCAGTGCAAGTACATGAAAGTGTACCAAATCTTAGAATATCTGCAACAATAAAAAACAGAGTCTGAAAAATGCGTATTTGACCCTTTCAGAATCTGCTGGTGGAGCGTAAAGGTCGGAGGTTCATGTTGATGGGAGGATTCCTCCTCATGACCGTCTGGGCCATCGTCTTCACCATCGCTCTGTCGTTTGAGGTAATCAGCATCAGCTCCAACAAATCTGCAGCTTTTACTTGTAATTATTTTATTCTAATGTTGCATATTTTATCATTTTGTTAAAAACAAGATGCTTCTTTTTTCAAAACAGCGGTATGTGTCTTGGATGTCTTACCTGAGCATGGCCTGCATCTTCACCTATATTCTCAGCTTTGGGATGGGACCAGGTAAGCTGAACAAAATGCTTTCCTCAAGATAAAATCTTAAATAAAATCTGTGGTGTGTGTTTTTTTTTATTTTAAACCTTTTGCAGCTCATCCCTAAATATGCACAAATGTATGTTTTTCTCCAAGTCTTAAAGACGAGTAATGCTGCAAAATAAGTCTGCTAACATAATATCTCTACACTCATGCAGTCTCACTATATTATATCTGCTGGACTGTGTCCATCCTGCAGTATAACCAGTTGATGAAATAAAGATTACTAATACCTTTGTAATATCATTATCCAAAGTGTAAGGGAATCAAAGCTATTTGCTCAGAATAAGCTGGAGATGTAACAGGGATGTCTTTTAAAATAAATACTAAAAATACTTCTCTTCTACTTTTACTTTGTGCTTCATACCTTAAAAATCCTAGTAAAGTTTAATACTCTTACTAAACTGTGCCTTCTCTTCTACTCTCTCTCTCTCAGCCGGAGTAACCGGCGTTCTTCCCACTGAGATCTTCAATCAGGCGGCGCGGCCAGCTGCATACATGATTGCTGGCTCCATGATGTGGCTCAACCTGTTCATCGTTGGGATGATCTTCCCATTTCTGGTGGTCAGTCTGCAGCCTTTGTCCCTCTATTTAAAACACCCGCTGCACCGGTAGTTCTTGTAGTTTAAAAATGAAGTGATTCAGACGTGGGAAAAGATTTGTAAAAGAAAAAAAAAGAATCACTGTTGAATAAGGTAAGGAAGGAAGCTGAAATGTACGTCTCACATACAGTTCTGAAACTGCTCACCATGCAAAGGAGCTGGACCTGGAATATTTGAAAATTATCTCTACCTCTATGTCTTCTGTTTTATTTTGCTTTTTAAAGATAAAAATATGAATATAAAAAATGCAAACAAGAACAAAACTCTCAAAATGAGGTAAATTATATATATTTTTAATGATTTGATGCAAATTAATGGGCTTTTTAATGATATTTGAGCTCAAACAATAGACATGCATGACCTTATAATTTCCTAATAAAAATATTTGATATTAGATTTTACTATATTTGAGATTTTTTTTTTTTCATATATTTATCACATTTAAACCAAATATTGAACCTCGAGGTATTTTCTGTAATTACTTTAACACAACACACTATGAATTCTAGGCCTCAGTCTGTGCAGAATAAAGAACAGCAATAATTTTAAGCGTTTTTTTTGTTTTGTTTTGTTTATTTTTTGCTATTTTTGCAGAGTGGACTGAGTGAATACTGCTTTGTGCCTTTCGGAGCCATCTGCCTGTCGTCCGCTCTGTACATCGGCCTGTTTTTACCAGAGACGAAGGGAAAATCTCTGTCAGTCATCACAAGTGAATTCCACGGGATGAACTTCAAAGGGCAAAATGAAAAAAGTTTGGAATTACAGACTCAATATAAGCTTGGCGAAGTGTGTCTTTCCACAGCCTTATAGGCAGACTATTTACCGCTGTAACAACCACTCCACTGTATGCTTCGTTTTATTAATAAAGGAAAAAACATAAACTGTAGGTGAATCACCAAGAGGGTGTTTCTGTCTCAAAACGGCAAAAAGTTAACTTAAATATAGAAAATTGAATCTCCATTTGTTAACAGACAAAACTGACTACATTTTATTTAAAACTATTTCAACTTAAAATTTCAAACCAGTGAATGTTCATTTGATATTCATTGGGTTTTTTTGTGACTGAAACAAAACCTGTTTTAATTATGTTTCCTGCATAGCTTTAAAAATAAAAGGTTTTTCTGTTTATTAAGAATGTTATAAAGACATGTTTCTAAATCCATGATGTTGGAGTTGTTTGTACTTGTAAATATGTACCTATTATGCAGCGGTTGCTGCTCTGAGACATGGACTGTCTTGTCTTGAATTCTTCCGTGAAAACAAATGTTTGTGTGTCTAAAATAGTAAAATTACATGAACAAATATTGTCAGTAAAAAATAGTATTTGTGAACTTGTGATTAGACAAATAATACCGTGCCTTTCGAAAGTATTCACATTACAGCCACCAACTTCAATTTAAGTTATTGACAGAATCTGATGCATGATTTTCAAATGACATGCACATAAAAGCTGAAAATGTGTGGTGTGCATTTTTATTTAACCATCTTTGCTCCTTTAATTAAACTTCTTCCCACTGGTGTGTAGTTGGTTCCCAGTATAAATTCAGCAGTTCTGTGAAAGCCTCAAATGTTTTTTAGCGAATGCTTCTGTACAAATGGCATTGTGAAGACCAAATAAAAGACTTGGATTGTTCAAACCTGAACTTGAGTAAAGATTTGTTAAAACACTGTTGATCTTTTAAGCCTTTAATCTTTTAGGAGACACTCAGTTTCACTGCTGCATTCAACACTAATCATGGTGATTGCATATTTTATGCACCGTTACATGTTTACCCTTTATTAGTGAAACACTTTTGAATATTGCTAAACTTTCTTGTTCTCATCATCACTCATCTAGTCATGACAGTGTAACAGTCAGTCTTCTGTCATAAATGATTACACATATGCACATCAATTATATTATTATTATTGGTTTTAATTATTTTCAATCTAAATCGCCGGGGTTATTAATCATTTTGGAGCTCACTTGTATACGAGTTTGTTTAGTTCATTTTGAGAACTAAACAAAAGCTTCCAAGTGGCATAATCAAAGTTCAGGCAAAATAGCTACTTAATAATCACAGGACAAATGTTTGGAGATTTTCAGCTGCAATTTATTTGATTCTCATCTCTAAACCAAGAATTTGAGACGAGACTCAATAACAGAGTACAAAAACAAATATCTATAGAAAAGTAAGCTCATAATGAAATATGTCCAGACGTCATAACAAAACACAGAGTTCAAGTGTTTTTAAGAGCAATCCCGTCGAGTACAATGATAAAATACCAAGGTAACATATTGTACATCTTGCGCTTTTTATACAAAAGTGTCAATGCAAGTCACTCTGTACAATTTTTACCCTTTAGAAAAGAAAAAGGACCGTTTTATTTTTATTAATCCACTGCTGAGCACAATCAGTATTTGGAAGGCACTTTGCAACAGACAAAAAGCAGAAAGCAAAACCTTTAACCCAAAAGCAATCAATTAATATCATAATTCAATTTTGGGAAAGAACAAACAGATCTTATATTCCTAATAACGTCTAAAACAAAGGTTTATTACTTTTTTACAGCATATTCCAGGTGTTCTAAACAGTAAATGTAACAAAACCTTCAAATGAGGAAACACCAGTGCAGAATGGGTAAAAAGAAAAAAGAAAAAGCTTGGTCAAAGAGTCGAGCAGCTGGCAGTGTGAGCGCTACCACGGCAACGTGATAGATAGTTCAGTGTAACTAATATAAACGACTACAGCCACCAACCAGTGATCGACATTCAGTCCCCAGCTCAGCTTGCATGCCTGAACTTTACACTTCAGATGGCCATAACTTAACATCCCTCCCAACAACACAAGAAACTAAACCAGAATATGTACAAAACTCACCACTTACAAACACAGATCAAACAGGTTGGTTCATATATTTATCTATTTATATATATATATTTATAAAGAGAGAGAAAGAGTGAGTGAGTGTGTGTGTGAGTGTGTGTATGGAAGGTATATACACTTGTTACAATCACAATATAACCATAAATAATATAGGAATGTACTAAAATACTCACAAATAATTAAACGGCATACACTGAGATCCATCATCCACTCACCGCATACACACACCGTCAGCCCTTCACTGCTAGACTGAGTCTGATTTGCATCGCAATACACGTCTTCAACAAAAATAAACAAGCATGAGAATACATCTGATGCGTGAAGTTCAGTGGGTGCTTCGCAACCGTGCAGATGTGACAGAGCGGAACTCTGTGCTCGAAAAGTTTCATTGTACTTCAGCTTCAAATATTTACAGGAAAATGTAAGGGAGGCGAGTCATGATTAGGGCTACAGTGGAGAAGCAATTAAGATAAATCCAGAAATACGGTAGAATCGGGTGCTTTGGAGCAAGAGCCAAATAACTTAAAACATAAACGTTTACTGGCTTTTATTCCTGCTGAGCTTTGAGCGACGAGTAAACCAAACTGAGGGTTTGAAACTAAGCTGACTGGATGTCAAAACGTTTGATGCCTTTGAGGTGAATCAAGCATACCCATTAAAATATGTTGCATAATTCCTCATGTCCCCACAAAAAGAGGTTTTCAATGAACCGCTTGCTTGCCTCTGCCACATGAACGCATCGCTTAAGACTCTCAATCGTGTAACGTCCGACCCAAGAAAGGAGCCGTGTACGTAGAGAGCCCCGCGGCAACGGGATGCAGCACAAACGGCTCTGAGCACAGGATGAAGAGGAAGAGGAAAAGTCCAGATGATGAAGGTGTAAAACCACTGACCAGGTGGCTCCGTCGGCTGCGACTCGCTCCCTCGGCGAAGCGTCCCAACACCTCTTCCACAACACACATATTCACGCCTCCGTTTACCATAAATTAAAGTGAAAACACAAGAATAAAACAAGATTTTTGACAGTAAATTAAAAAAAAAACAAACAAACACAAAACTCAGGGTATGAATAAGTTATTAAAATATAATCTACATCTTTTAAAATATATATAAGGAAAATATACCTGATCTTGGTCCCCGTTTCATGCATTTAACTCATTCAAGAAACTAACGCAAAGACTCGGACATCATCCAGACCTTCTATTTAAAATCGGTCTGCGAATCCCCGATTTCCTCTTTTAGTCTCCTCCTCTGTTTGGACGCGTTTTAGTGAAATTAAGAAACGTAATCAAAGTAGGACTTCTGGTTCAGCAGTATCAAATAGAGAGGAGATTTAAAAAAAAAAAAAAGTCAAATCATTGTCCATTTAACAAACTCTAGCCACGTTCGTCTAAATTTAAATCAATCCATGACTTTTCTTCCTTGAATATTTTTTCTTCCTTTTAAACAATTTAATGAGCACATAAAAGACAAACAAAGAAAGTCCCTTTGAAAAGTGCTTCTTAACTGTATGAGGGTGTTTAAAAACTGATATTTCTGAAAATATAATATACAGCAGGCCTGGTACAGATTAGTGAAAACCCTTAATGTAAATTCGTCTCCATCACTGCAGCATAATCTCGATACGAAGTAAATCCAATATTTAAGTTTGTTTTTCTTTCCTCCAACTCAGTTTTAGAAATAATAAACAAAATATCTGATGATACAATTATTAGCCTGCGATAAAATGTAAAAATGCTTTATAACTAATATGATGTAATATTAACATAAATTGAAATTTACTTCAGACTTCTTGTCCTGAGGTATATACACAATGTGACGGACTTAATTCTCTTAACAGCTCTGCAAAATGGGAAAGACATCCAACATGTGTTGATCTTCAGAAGTCTATACATCTACAAAAATAGCTATTAATCTTCGTTTTTCCACACGATATAATAATCAGAGTTATGTTAAAATATTAACTATAACTGGAACTAAGAAAGGTGAACAAGGACCGATTTTTATCTTGCCAAAACTAAACGTTTGTCAAACTCTGTTGGTTACTTTAACCTGAACCATGTGCTTAGACCAGATGACAAACGTTAAGCTTTTGAGGGAAAAAAAAAAAACCCTCCAGGTGAGTTTGGTGTAAAATAAAGGTACGGTGGAGGATCTGTGATGCTGTGGGTCTGCTTCTCTTCTACAGGGCTTAGAAACTTTGGCATCGTGAATTCGTTGAGATACCGCGCTGATTAACAAAGCAAATCAAATGAGAACAGAAATAACGCATTTGAATCATGATCGATTCGTCTCCATGGTGACCTCAGTCACCCAGACCTAAATAATACAGAAACGTTGTGGGAAGAGCTGAAGAGAAGACAGCATAAGAGAGAACCCTGACCTCTGAAGGGCCTAGAGAGATGGTGTGAAGGGGAATAGTCAAAGATCCCTCCTCTTACTGAAAGTTAAGACTTCACTTTCTCTATTCACACACTGTTTACAAGTCAGTAATAACTGCTTTTTTTGTGCTAAACGCTAATCTCAGATACTGAAGAGAGTTTAAAATGTGAACCCTAATGAGACGTTTGTCCTGAAATAAGAGTCATGTGGGACCAATAAATGAAACTAACATCGATGTAAGTGTGTTTCACTCACAAATATGATGTTGGAAATGTGCGTTATTTATACTGAATGGATCTCTTAGAAAAGCCCCACTACCTGGACAATTTTACTGTATTTTCCCATTAACATTTTATTGTTAAAACAGTTCAGTTTTCAACTTATCCTGAGCTGAAATAAGCGTTTCATTTTTCGTTATTGAGGAGATCAATTAGGCACCAGAACATTGGTTTAAAAAAAGTAATTGGAGAATTTATAGGGTTTTATCCCCTCTTTTTTTAGTGCTGCTGCAATAACAGATGAATTTATTTTAAGGTTAGTTTTGCATCTTTACCAGTGTGATTAGAAGCTGCATCTCTTGTTCTCAAATAGTGTCAAAAAAAAAAAAAAAACTGAAGCCAATTTAAATTCCCACCTAGAAAACAAAACAACAAAAAAATGATTACATGAATTTAAATATAAGCCCTGCTGTTGCTCTGAGGTAAAGACATCTGTAATTGCTGGGATGGCCAAGGATCCATTTTAAAGCTGGCTAGAGCAGCTAAAGTGAGAAAGTTAGCAACTACACATAATGGTAACGTCGATAAGTCATCTCATGAGAAGAATATTTGTGCAGCTGAGAAAGCTCAGAATAAAACCATCGGAGAAAGAAATGTAACACAACCTTCAGAGACTGATATCAGTGAAAACAAAAACACTCATTTCTTTACACACAAACTTTAAATGGTGAACACACCCCTTTTTATCCTCTGAAAAAGTAGAAAAGTAGGACTTCGATGGCAGTTTCTGACAAAAACTCTGGATGCAGGTTAAGCAACGAGACAAACAAAAAGAGTAGTCTTGAGGCAAAGTTCTTCCCAAACACGGGGCGTTTTCTGTGGGCAACCCGGCTTTGTCCTAAGAACGAAGAGGCCAAGCGGCGGCCTGTAAAAGCCTCCGAGAAATTGTTACTTCCCTCCAAACTCGATTCCACTCTGACCTGCCTCGGCGTCCACAAGAGACGAGGCGAAGGCAGACTGGACTATCTGAAAGCCAAATGACTCGAGGAGGGACATGTTTTGTTGGGGGGAGAAGGGGGACGTTAGGGAGGGTGCCATCTCGCTTAAGCCAGGCCCCGGGACCCCGTGGGCCCGCTGGGCTTTGTGAACTCGGTGCTGGTGCTTGTTGAGGTAGGACTTGGTGCGAAACGCCTGGCCACAGATCCCACAGATAAACTTCTTCTCGGGGTCTCCGTTGGCTTTAGAAGCATCTGGAGAGCCAAGAATCCCGGTGGGAGCCCCGTTGCAGGCGGCGAGGGAGGGCATCTCAAGCTCCGGCCCCTCGGGTTTGGTCGGAGACTTGAGCTCGTCAACGTTGGACAATTCCCTTAGAGAAGTATCCGACTCCTCAGACTCCAGGTGGGGACACTTGCCGGCGTTTTCCTGCCCGTCTGCGGTGAAAACAGCACAGATGGCAGAGAGAGGATGAAGCAGCAGAAATAGGAGACAAAGGGAGACATGGATTAGGAGACATGAGTGAAAAACAAAAAAAAACAAAAGAAAAACCAGAATGTGACATATCTAACTTCAAAGAACTGATAACACAGACAAATTAAAGCAGCAGCTGTTACAGCTGAGGGACAAACAGAGGTTGCAGCTCAGCCCAGTTGCCTCACAATCCAACAGGATTTATGCCGCTCCATCCAACCAATAAGCCATGCTTGCTCCATGCACACCCAAACCTTCCTGCAGGACTGTATCACATTTTTTTTCTTGTTAATATTTGCAGTTATTAAACCGATTAGCACACATAACGCAGTGTTTTCACAGATTAAATCCCTCTGATATGAACTATTGTCCCATGGGTGAGTTATTGTCCGAACAGCAACAATCCCTCCTCAGGTAGTGCTGCAAAGGAAAACGAGGGTAATCCCCGAAACCTGCTGCTTCAGTTGATTCAACAATATCCAGGGGATTTGTAGTCAAAATTTATAGCTCAACTTTTAATTATCAACAGGTCTTTCCAAAAGCATTTATGCCCCGTGAACTTTCCCATGCTACAGCAAACTTCAGTGTATGCTGTCGGGATTTTATGTGACAGACCAGCACAAAGTAGTACGTAATTGGGAAGTGGAAGGAATACTACACGAATTATTTTGTAATAAGGAGAAAAAAAAAACTAACAACAAAAAAAAAAAACAATCTTGTAAACTGAGCCGACTGATTGTACTCAACCCCTTTTACTGTGACACTTCTGAATTAAATCCAAGGTGACCAACTGTGCTCAGCACACAATTCATTAGTTAGCAGACTTCATCAGGGAGTAATTTCAGCTCAGTATAAATTCAGTTCTGCAAAGGCCTCTGTATTTCGTGAGATAACATTAGTGAACAAATATCACCATAAAGATTTTTATGGGATTTATTGAAGGGCACCAAGAAGAACGCGATTTTTGAAAGCAAGTAACAAGAAGTCCTGTTTGCAGTTTGCCACCATCCGTGTATGAGGCCCAGCAAACGTAGGGAAGGTTTTACATGAGACCAAATGTAAACCTTGTGACAACATGAAGTTTGGAGGAAAACTAACAATCACCCTGAAAACTATGAGGCTGACATTCTCAATGTTTTGGATTTTACATTAGTTTGACACACAAATGACGAATAATTGTCAAATCACTACAAAACGTAATGGCATGCTGACTACACAGTACAATCATCTGAATCTGTAGTGGAAATATCTAAGACTTGCAGGACACCGGTCCCTGCTAACTGGACTCGGAAGCCCCTGATCTAGATCAAAGCATATTCATATTCATATTCATGTTAGCGGCTTAAATCCAGGTGAGAATCTGTAGTTCACAGATGCTCTCCAGCCACGCTGACTGAGATTGAGCCACTTGTAAATTCACCCACTGCAGTGAAAGGTGGCTCTACAGAGCACCGAGTCAGGGGGCCGTAAAAACAAAAACACATTTGGCATTTTTCTTTCACATCTAAATCACGCACTCTTTTGCGTCAGTCTATCACATAAGTGTTTTTTCTATTGCAGCTTTAATTTTGTGATAAATTCTAAACAGCTTCAAGGAGTAGGAATACTTTCCAAGGCACTGGACAATTATTTTGGCACCTTTTAGGAAGAGAATCATTACAATTCCTCGCTTTGTGTAAATGCACATAGTTGAACATAAATCTGCCTATGCTTCATTTTTTTTTTTTTTTTGTCCACTTTTGACTCTTGGTTCTCGGTGTGCTGCGTCTATGCTGTGGGTTTTCCCCTGCAGAAATGTCGCCAGTGAATCCAGGACGGGCATATGGAGCACACTCCAGGACGATCATGCATCAATGTGCGTAGGTGAGAGAACTGCTCATGAACCAGCCAAGCAGAAACACACACTTAACTCTGCAGCCATAGCCATGCTGGACAGCAACACACACACACACACAGGCGAATGTGACACACGTCATTTAAATCAGCGCTAGAGAAAATGTTGAATAATCTCGTATGTTCTCAATCAATTTATTGCATAATCGCAGATTTGGTTTAGGAAGAAACAAATTGTCCCTTCAAGAAATAAAAGTCTTGAGGGGGTGGACAGGGTGTTATTTATGAGTGGATGCAGTGAGTGGTATCATTATTTCTGCCTTCCAGATAAATGACCACAAGTATGCCGGTGTTTGCAACACTTTTCCAGCTCTCATTTACAGTCGACTGCAAGATATCAGCAGTGTAAAAGTCAGCTTTTAATGTAAAACATAAAAAAATAAAAAAATAAAAACTGTTCTGGACATAAAGTAGAGAAAATGTTCTCACTGTTCTTTGCGAGTGAAGTTGCGATGGTAAATGTTTTAAAATAAAAAAAGAATGAAAGCAGCAACTGAGTCGTGCCCAAGTTAAAATACGTGGCGAGCTCGCAGCTCGTTTCTCTGTAGCCAGCGCCAGCCAGAAACATGACAACAAGCCGTGGAGGTAGCAGGAGGCGAGAGGGCGACTGCTTGCCTTCCACTGAGCACTGGCGTCCCATTTGGTAAGGGGTGCCGTTGTGCATCTGGAGCTGCAGCTCCCCCCTTGGATCAGGGAAGGTGTGCATTGTGGCAGAAGTGGGCAGTGGTGAGCCATGGTGCGTCTTTATATGAACCTTAAGGTAGGACGCAGTGGAGAAACCTGAGGCCAAAAACACATAAAGAACAAGGCAGTTGCTCGGTACAGTCAAAGCCTTGGCTATAAGAGAAATTCCTTCAGCAACAGCAAGCTAACTTCTTGATCTGTGGGTCTGGAATAACACCAGACTCCAACAAAGGTTCAAACCAACAGCTGAAAATGACAAACCTCCAGCCATCCAAACCTAGATAAGTCACCAGCACAGAGCTACGTAGCTCTGCTTCTGACTGCAGCAGACAGTGCCCAGCAAAAGCATTTACATTTCATCACAATACAACCACAAACTTGTATAATGACTTGTATTTAATTTTTTTTTTTTTTTTAAGATTTTATGCAACAGACCAGCACAAAGTACTGCGTTATTGTGACGTGGGGAAAAAAAAGAAAGAAGTGAACTGGTTGGTGAAACTGTTTCTACGCAGCAAGAAGGTCTTGGGTTTGAATCCCAGCCTGCAGTTTGCATGTTCTCCCAGTGCATGTGGGTGTTCTAAATGATGTGCCATTTTGTGTTTGTCACATAAAATCTAAAAAAAAAAATTAAAAAAAATTGTGGTTGTAAATGGAAAATAAATGTTGCAAAGTTTATGATGTTGTAACCAACTATCCTCCAAGCAAGGCATGACATTGTTAACAACTTAAATTTCAACTCTATGAATGAATAAAATGCACTAAGAGACAAAATAAGTCATAATAAAACCTATAATCCAACTAAGCAAATTGTCTGGGAGCGAAGACAACACTTTGAGCTCACAGGAGGTGAGGAGTATGGAACTCCAAAAACAACTGCTAAGGTGGATCCAAAGTTTCCTTGATGCTTCTTTTTTTGTCCAAAATAATCTTACACAGACAGATTTTATCAAAAGTCTGAAGAAAATTCTGTGGCATTCATGATTACTACAGATTCAGACCCAAAAAATGTCTATTTGTCAATGTCATGTGAATCAGACGAGGAGAACTCGTGCAAATTCTGCTTGAGACCTAGAAAGAATGTATCAAGTTCAACTTGCTCTGCACCACAGTGAGGAGTCATTTGACAAGAGCCTTCAATGTGTATTTTTAGACATTTGATTAATTTTAGCTCTGATAACCTGGAGACAAAACACACAGTCTATTTCTGGAACAAGCGAATAAAACACCTTTGAGCGGTTCCTTTTCCCACATTTAGTCCAACAAGTCGACGCAAATCTGAATTCTCGTCAGCAAAATAGATAAACCGTTATTCAGATGTGCAACTGCTCAAGGTTTTGGCAACAATTACCTTTATTGCAAATGCCACAGTAGTTGTGAGTTCCCTCGCTGTGTTTCTTCAGGTGGTCCGTCATGTACGCGGCTCGCAGGAACTTGCCGCAAACTTTGCAGGGAATTTTGTCCTCGTGGCACGCGAGGTGCGACCGGAGGCGATCTCTTGTCGCGAAGGAGGCGTTACAAATCTGAAGCGTGCGGAGAGGGCAAACGTAAACACTCACACGTCACCGTTAAACTCAAAGGTTTTAACATTAAGTGCTGATGGTTACCTGGCACTTGTGGGGTCTCTCTGTCGTGTGCACTTGTTTAATGTGTCCATTCAGGTGGTCAGGTCTGTAAGCAAAGTGCAAAAAATATGAAACATGTATGATTTTTTTATTTTTTAATTTTTTTTTTTTACTGCAAAAACAGCATCAATCGTTGCAGATTACTATGCCATCTACGATAAATGTTAAACACAATTTGCACAGGATTGTGTTTTCTCCACAGGAGCCGTTGAATTTCTACACCCTAATCAAATTTACTGTAAACCACCAGATCGACTTCAAATACAACAAACGGGTCTTTTTTAGTTACAGCAGGTTTCCAATCTACAAAGTAATCTCAAAACATAATTTGGAGATAAAAATCCATGCTCTTCTCACAACTCGTCTAGATTATCGCAATTAATTTATGCTGGGATCAGTCAGTTGGCTCCAAAATTATGGAGCAGATTGCCATTAAACATTAGACGGGCATCTTCTTTCCTGTGTTTGAGTCTCATAAAAAACACACTTATTTGCAGTGGCTTTTTGACACGGCGTGGGTTGCTCTGTTGTCGTTTACCACAATCTTTCTAGTGAGTTTTATTCCGCTTTAGTTTAGTATGGTACAGCATCTTGGTTAAACAAATGTTGTTTTGTTTAAATAATCCATTTTCCAAATATTTTTTTTTACATTTTTGGAGACTAGTTTACACTTCTGAATAAGATTAACTGCTGATCAAATGGGTGGGGGAAAAAAAAAAAGGCAGCGGTTCTAAATCTTTGTCCTCCTGGACCGCTGTCCTTCACATTTCAGATGCTTCTCTGCAAATTAAAATGATTGCATTACCTCCGCAGCGGCGCCACCAAGTGCTGCAGAAGCCTGTTAATTACTAATTCACTTAAGTCAGGTGTTGGGGCAGCAGGGAAACAGCTAAAACATGCACAGCACTGGGTTCTAACGACTACTGAGGAAAAAAAATTTAATTAGGCATCTGGGAGACAGAAACCTAAATGATTTTAAAACAGTTTTTGTCTACGGAGCTTGTGAAGGCATCCCTCAGTTGTTAATGAAGAAATCCCTACTGCAGCTGGATTGGACTCTGCTTGACGTCGTCAACAAGAGATGCAGGATTTTAGATCACATACTTTCTTTTGTTTAACAGCATTTTAATGAGACCTGAGGGAAAGGGACTGGGGTGACCTGAGTTTTACTGCAGCGCTGCTTCTCCCCCACATGTTGCTGTGCACTGCTGGCAAACTGGCTGAAAGAACACTGCCATTCGATTCCCCTATTTATAACACAAATTCGGAAATATCACCTAACAAAATGTGGGCTTCATGCTACTTTTTTTAACTTGCAATTGTGCGTCAAACTCAAAATAAATATTGTATTTACACAACTTTAATAATCCATAGGATGTATTGCTGTATTCTGACAGGAGCAGGAATATTTGATGCTTTTCTGATTTAGAGAATAGCAACATGATCACAACATATATTGTTTTAATGTTAGTAAACATTTTTAAAGTGCAGACAATACTTTAATGCAAGTCAAAATGTGCCTTATCACACATGTATGTAGTAAGCATTGTTGTTTTTTAATTTTGTTGGTTATGGTTTAAAGTCAATAAGCCAATTAGTAATTATGTAATAAAAATATTTTTACCAATTGAGACCAATGAAGTGTTTTAATGCTGAACTATCAAGCCTATTGAAAAATGTGTCATGTACTGTAGAGTAAATTAATTCAATACTTTGCAAAGGGTTCCTTAATATTTACTGGATCGGTGGCATGGAGGCAATCATGAGTTGCAGCCATCTCCTTGTTGCTTTCGCACCTTTTCCTTCCACTAAACTTTATAATATGATGCACGGTACCAAGGTCATGTGACTGGAGTCAGGCTATTTTAAAAAAAATAAATTTACAACACTGTACACAGCCCTGGTTCTTGGTTATGTAAACATTCAATTCTCTAGGAACCACCAGCAGCTGTTCTCACCGTGGGATCCAACTCACCTGGAGAAACCCTTCCCACAGCTTTGGCACACATACGGTTTGCCAACCGAGCCATCGTGGGACCGAACATGGTACGACATCCGGTCCTTGCGCTTGAACCGCAGCCCGCACACGGGACACGCGTACGGCTTCTCCCCGGAGTGGGACAGCTTGTGTCGGTTCAGGTGATACACGTCCCGGAAAACTTTCCCGCAAATGTCACAACCCACATGCCGCCTGGTCCGCTCCCGCTTGCGGTTGTTGTCCAGCGCCAGTCCTCCGGGTAGCTGCACCCCGTTTTCCAGCAGCCCGGACTGCGATAGTAAAGACAGACCCCCCGGTGTTGACAGGCCGTCTCCGAGGCTGTGGACGCCCCCGGTGGAGGCTCCGTGTTGCGCTTCGTGGTTCTTTAACCGAGACGCTTCTGTGAAAGCTTTCCCGCAGGCCCCGCAGGGGAACAGCTGTCCGTTGTCCTTCTGGTTAATGTGATTAAAGTGGACAGCCTCTTTCTTCGGTCTCCCTCTTCCCCGTTTGGATCCAGGCGAGCCAGCGTCGTGATGGAACATGCTCCCCGTGATTTCCGCCGACGGGGACATAGAAAGTCCTTCGACAGGCTCCAACATCGGCACCGACGACTCGCAGCCGTCCTCCAGCAGCACTGCTGGCGTGTCTCCGCTCTGGTCCAAATGCATCTGCGTGTTGTTCACAAAGCCTTGGCCGTTTAACAATATACCCGTTCCGTTTACCAGCTCCGGCGGAGCCACGGGGAAACCCAGCTCCGTGGCCCCCGCGGCCTGGAAGAGGCTGGCCTCTCCTCCCCGGGTGGTTGGGACGAGGATCTGGACGTTGGACTGCTTGATGACCTCCTGACATATCTCGATGACGGACCGCATCAGCAGAAACTTGGCAGCGGTCATCAACTCCGGGAAGCACTCCAGCCGAACCACGATCCTGGAGGTGTAAGCGAAGTCCAGGATGTCTTTGAAAACTTTCGGGCTGATCGTGTGCATCTCCAGCTCCTTGGCGTCGCCCTCGCCCTCTGTCTGACGGCCGAACACCGACTCGAAGTACTCGCTGCAGGCGGCCAGCACTGCTTTGTGAGCGGGGAAGCTCTCCTCGCCGACGCGCAGGATCACGTCGCAGAACCTGCCTCCATCTTTCCTCTGAACGTTGAGGTTGTGTAGCATCTCCGCGCTGTGCTTGCTCACCTGGTAGGTGTACGAAGAGGTCCAAGACGGCTCCGCTACCTTCTCCATACCGAATTCATCAAACAACAATGGTCGTTAGCGTCGACCGACGGAGAACTGACAGATTACGCCTTTACCGTCTCGATCCACCGAGGCCAGCTAGCTAGAAAAGCCCGAACCAGCCGCCCCTCCCGTCGCTTTAGCATCTACCGTTAAACGTTAGCAGCAGCAGGGGAAAAATGGCAGCCCCCCAGCTTCCTGTGAACTTTGGCCCTGCTTTCTTAAAGGGTGGGGGTCGCTCTTGTTTGGTTTATAAAAGCTCTTATAGTTTGATACTAGATAAAAAATGTTTTCATGTTTTCTGCCTTCAAGGTTGGTTACTTCGAGGCGTTTCACCGCGGGGGAGTTTAATGTTTTTCAGGTTAAACATTAACACGCAGGTCTCTGTTCTTCCTGTGTGTTTTTTAAAGCACCTCCCCCAACCAAACTGACCCCCCTCCTTCTGTCTCTACAGACGCCTTCAAAATGAACACTGTACCCAATTAAAGCACATAGGAAAGATGGTGAAAATAAACATGCTCACATTTGCACTTAAATAGCATATGTTATAGAGTTTACATTTTAAGTTTATATTATACTAGTGGTTGGGGTGAGATATTAGTGTGGGACTTGGGGTGATCTTAAAATTTAATTCAAAAATACTTTAATGCCAAGGGAAATTAAATACAACTCGTTTTTCAAATTAATGGAAAGGCATTGATGATTGTGGGCAGGATGGATCTCCTGTAGCGGACCTTGCATTTCTGACTGAAAACACTTTGTAAGCATATTCATAACTGTTAAAGGGAGAAAAATAAAAATGTGATTATACTGTATTGCAATCTATGTAAACAAAAAATAAACATATTACCCAGCAAGTGTTGGGTAATTTCCTGTTTTCTCAAGTTCTTCAAGAATAGATCACACCACCTCAAAAATGGCTTAGTGACCCTTTGAGACAGACATCATTGGTGCTGTCTAGTCTATTCTTGAATCGATTTCAGTCTGACCACAAGGTTTATTTTTGAAATCAGCCTACTTCATTATAGCTGAAAGGTTCAAGTTCTACCATTTCCTTTTATGGGCCCAACAGTAATCCTAGGCATGGCAAGTGAACCTACAAAGGGTTAAGTAGATTAAACAGGGGGGGTAATTATTTTTCCATCTAGGGCCAGGTTGGGTTTCAATAGCTTTTTGTCCTCAAATAAAACAATTTGAAAACATCTCCTTGTATTTGAGATAATCTGATAATCATTTTGTTTGATCTGAAAACATACATAAGTGTATGTGGTTAAATATAACCCGATGCTGCTTTCCAGCACTGTATAAATCAAATTCCCATTGCTGATACACACCTATATGAAGTCCCCTTTAACCCCAACTGTATTACCAGTAATTCTAGTTCAAGTTTCAGTAAAGGGATTTTAAAAAAAATCAGATTGTTGACAAGTTTTAGAAAACTGTTGAAAGCCCCATTTTCAAAAATGGTTTAGTTAAAATACTCCTGGTTGGAAAGGAGCTGGTATTGGATAACATTTAATGGCCCAAGCACACAATAAGCCAATTTCAGAAGCAGAATTATTTCAAAGGTTTGAAAGGAAGGGCTTCTCTGCATCATGCAGCTTGCTCCGCCACAGCAAAAGTACCATCTGTAATCTTCAGCTCAAGCTGAATAAACCAGTCAACTACTTCAGTGTAGACAAATGCATGTTTGAACAGGATTTGAGCAAGTGCAGTTCAAGACCTTTGATTTGAAGATTCAAAGGATTATCTGAAAATGTAAACACAGGTGCTTTAAGAACAAACCAGTATTAAAAAGAACATTTACAAGTTGTTTCTTTTACTCAAGTTTTTATTTATTAATTCTATTTGTGCTTCTTATAACTTAATAGCACATAAACTGAATCCCAAACACCCCCAATGACGGTGTGAGCAGTGTTGAATTCTTGTGACACGGGACTGGAGAATACAGTGGAAGAAATTAAAGGGAAACAGGGAGTGAGGGGGGCAAGTCCAAATAAAAAAAAAAAAAAAAGGCACAACCAGCTTGTTGCATCCTCCATCAGTGTCTTGCTATA
>NW_015113204.1:249448-256177 GCF_001443285.1 Poecilia latipinna
TGGGGGATAAATAGGGAAAAAATTAAAGGGAAAACGGAGGGAGGGGGGGAGATCCAAAAAAAAAAAAAAAAAAAAAAAAAAAAAAGGCACAACCAGCTTGTTGCATCCTCCATCAGTGTCTTGCTATACTTAACCTCTTCAGGGAAATGGCCACTAATGACACCTCAAAATATGGTGGAGAGTGCACCAAGTAACTCACTTCTCCCTCCCCCCCCCCCACAGTGGCCCTTTCTCATTATCACAGGGGGAGGAGGTTAAGGTGGACACCAGAAAGGAATGCTACCGGATTCGTTTCCCCAATTCAAGTTCGACAACAGGACTATTTCACACCTCCCAAGATCAGGAGGGGGAAAAAACAAAGAACCAAAAAAAAAAAAAAACCTACAGCTATATACACAGAATAAGATTCTCTCATGGTCTGTACAATTGAGCCTTTACATTATTTACTAATACAAAAAAAAAAAAGCTGGCAACATAAACCTCCACTCATCTGTTCAAACAAAACATTGTTACAATGTCCCACTATGCGCCATCTTTCAAATTAAAGTTCACATTGTCATGGTAAGCAGGAGGTGGCGATGGGCAGAGGGAAAACTCATTTTCCAGCTAATAATGCATTTTCATTATGGGTGGAACTCCAGTTCATCCACACTGATGACTTTAGCTGGCATGGAGGGCAGTGGCTGCTCTAGCACATCCGATCCAAACCACTTAGCCAGGCCCAGAGGGGGGCTGGCCCCGTGTCGCTGAGAGCCGTTTGTCCGGTGGAGCCCTTGGTTCTGAGACGGAGCGCCTGGTACACCGGGATGCACTGCAACAAGGAGAAAAGGATTTAATGCTTTAGAGCTTCATGTTTTGCAGACTTTCAGAAAAATGAACCAGAACCAGAGAATCTTGGATACGTTTTACCACATACGACTTCTAAACTTACTTGGTCTCTGCCCTTGAAGCTGCTGCTGCATGACCGCTAACTGCATGGGAGCATTTGCTCTGGGAGGTAGAAGTCCTGTTGCACTCAGTGGGTACAGTGGCTGTCCCAGCAAGGCCGGAGGTAAGCCTTGAAGTTGTGCAAGGTCAACATGTGGTGGAAATATACCTTGTGAGTGCAACCAAAAGCAGTTCATAAACATCAAGTCCAAAAGTGATTAAACAGAAATAACGCCAGTGTTGGGCCGGTAGAAACCACTAACCTGCTTGCATGAGGGCAGGTCCGAGCTGCTGGGGCGGGATCCCCTGTGCTAGCATTCTCTGAACCACGTTTGGGTGGAGCTGAGGAGGGGGGCGCACCATGGGGACATGGGACAGCAGTGGTACCGGGTAGATGGGACTAGGGAAAGACGAAGACGGACCTGGAGGTGCCATCGGAGTCATGTGGTGTCCGGTGGAACCAGGTCTCAGACGCTCCTGGTCTTTACTTTGCATGGTTTGAGGACTGATCTTTGCTCCCACAGACTGCGAGACATTTCCGTCCACTGACCCCAGTAGGTGGTTTGGAGAGCTACTGCCTGAAAGCACAGAAAAACCTTTAGCATCACATCACTGTTAGCAGGACAAAGCGTGGGCAAGCAGCTGCTCTGTACCATCTTGAGAGTTTGTGGTCGCTTCCTCTTTAGTCTCTGGACGACTCGACTGCTCGTCCTTGCTTTTCTCTTTCGTTGCGTACATTTTACGGATCACAGATGTGGGTGTAAACGATGGGGATATCTGCAATTGAAAGGCATAAAATATAGTAAAATTATGAGTACACACTTTTCACTGATTTACAGGCAAGTAAAAAAAAAGAAAAGAAAAAAAAGCTCTTCACCAAAGAGTCAATGCTCACCATGCTAGTAACTGCGTTTCCTGGGGAGGTTCTTCCAGCAGGCTGAGGTCCAGGGGAGCGATTTACCCGCTGAGGCCTATTGATCATGCAGGCATTTAAGTCATATGCTGTATTTACAAATTAGGCAAGTTCATTTTAATTTTGAACTACAATGCTCTCAGTCAAGCCAAAACATCAATAAACTTGAAACAAAGGAGGTTATTCTTTCACTTTTACGACTTTCTTCATCTGACCTCCACCTTGTTGTTGGGCACCAAAGACAGGTTATGCGACGGCACCAGAAGAGAACGGGCCCAATTCCTACATTTCAGAATCCGTTAAAGTCTTTTTGGCTCATTGTCCCTGAAGAACATGAGCTGCCCAATAACTGTACACACACCTTGATATAAAGGTTTAAATTCTTAGACCACAGATTTCCCACTACACATGCGTTTGAGATTTGCCTTCACATTTATACAAATTGGAGTTAGAAAACGTGCATAAAACCATATGATCATTAGCTCAGTGGGCTAATGACTGCACAGTGCTTTTGCTACAGAGAAAAATATTTAAGATGATTACCATCACATTAGGTTAAGAAAAAGCAATAAATCACATATTCAAGCCAAATTAAAATACTTGCCTATTTCTGAAGGATCTGTCCTGCAGGTGTTTGTTGTAGCCTGACTGAAATGAAGGGTGGCCATGGAGAGCAAGGTCCTGCTGGAGAGCTAGGACTTCCAGATCAGCTTGATTTACAGGTAGTGAGAGCGCCCTCATCTGGGGAAACAAGTTACATAACCCCATCTTTAAACAAAACAAAACTATCACAATATGGAGACTTTTCTTGACAAGGTGACTTTGTACCAAGTATATTTATATGGCAAAGATTAAAGTGATTCTGATTTTATAAAACAGATCAATAATGCAAGTGAGTCAACATTAATGAAAAGCCACTAAAAAAATAAATTCAGGTCCAAAATTAGGAAAACTACAATCAATGAACGCCTTTTAAAGTTCTTCGAAAAACCTGTTCCACATCTCCTAGAACAAAGTGAAGCTTCATACACACTAATGAATCCCAAACTCCTGCCACCAGAACAACCAACCTGCTGCTGAGAAGGACTGATGGACCTGTGGATGTCAAACTGTTCTGGTAGCAGAGACTGAGGACCAGCTGGAAATCCTTGAGGAAGTATTAAAAACAAAATTGTGTCCAGTTTAATCAAACACTTAATAAAACCACAACAAGTAAGCCTGAATAATTATTTAGAACACCAAACTTAGAAAGTTCAAGTAATGTCCGTCTGTCCTTTCAGACTTACCTGCAGCAGGTGGCATTCTGTTATTGAAGTAGTCCGGTGAAGGGGCCCGCTGTGCAAACAGAGGGGGCGAGGGGCCCTTGTGTAGTAAACCATGCAAAGGGCCAGGAGTCACGGAGGGCTCAGAGTTTCCCAACAGACCGCCTAAAGGAGTCGGGGAGCTGCTACGAACACCAAGGAGCGCCTACAGAGAGACCCGAGTGATGTTACACTTTAATTCAACAGACACATTGATCAGTGGGTCAAATTCTGTGACGTGGATTGCAGATCGACATGAATCAACCAGCAACTACAGGAGACATCCCAGTTTTCTGAAAACATGTATGAAGTTTGTTTTCCAAGACCATCTAATCAGAACAAAGTATATTCAGTTTAATTAAAATTGTTGAATACAAAATTCCTCTTCAGACTCGGCACATATGCAGTAAGCATGCATCTTTCTTCTGCTGAAGATCTTTGCATTGTAACAGTTTCTCCAACAACTCCAATGAACCGAGAATAATTCCCCCCTATGTTTTGATAATTTCTTGCAGAGCTTACAAAGGAATAATATCACAATCCCTCTACCTAGACATATTTTGCAGTTTAACATCACAGCCTTCTCTTAAAGTTTTGCCCAATATTAAACTACAATAATCTTTATTTGGGAGGATTTGAGACCATGTTAATCCAAAACATGCATGATCAACTTTAGAGAGGATTGCACACACACCTGAAATATGTTTTTCTGTTGCTGAGGAGGCGCATTATCAGGGAGAGGCGCCACACTTTGATCCGAAGGTTGCTGCAACATACAGAAGGTTTAAAGTTGCTTTTTTCCCCTCATGTAAAACAGATCACCACATCCATACATCACATAAGATGTTTGAATATGGGAGGTCTGAGCAGCTACCATCAGATATAAATGTCTAATATTTGAACATTTGAGATGAATTCTCACTTAAACGTCCCAAACAGAAGACAGGGCCACAGAGATGAGTGAACACACGTGAAGCCGAGTCAACAGTCCCCTATGCAAGCTGCCCAAGGTTTTGAATTATATTTAAAGAGTCATTTTTCCCATGGCCTTTTACATTACCCTTATTCATTTTAAACTTAATCTCATGTTTGAAGCAACTTGCACAAAGAACTGCAGTGATGAAAATTACCCAGCAGGTAACCTCCAGAATGGTTCAAATTTATGCCCACCATCTTTAAAAAGCTTTTAAAGTTCTCTGATTTTAGCTTAAAGGTAATTCTGCAGCTTCACTGGGTCATGCAGCATCTACTGCAAAACTAGTGTTCGACATGCAGTATGGAGCTGGTAGAAAACACAAGAGATGTACTTACATTGTTTGTGTTGGGTTTGGGGTGAGTTGGCAGAGTTCCACTTGCCTTCATGCTGCTGACCAGTTTATTAAAAGCAGACATGTCCGTGTCACGGGATCGCGGCCGGCTAGCAGAGCCGCCGGTCAAAGCCTCCTCCAGATGCTCGGCCATGAAGGGCGTGCCGTTCCCCTTCTGTGGAGGAGACACCTTCTGCACACGAGGCTCCGAGCCGAGCTTCATTCCCTTCATCTCCCCTTCAACTTCCTCCAGAGAGAGCACCACCCCCGAGTTGGCTGAGGACAGACGGGGAGGAAAACAAAAAAATCAAACCTGGTTTAAAAATTTGAAAAGTAAAAGTAGGCAGTTTCAACTATTAGCAACTAGATTAATACAAAAAGGTATGAGGAAGTCCAAAAGTAGTTTTGACTGATTCCACGTTTCTTGAATGTGCGCCGAGCCGTTACTCACTGCTTTCTCGTAGCCGTGCTTTGTTGACCGACAGCGTGGACAGAAGGGGCTTCAGGTCTACTTTGGCCTTGTGCAGCAGCTCCAAGATGTCCACTTTTTCCTTGCCTTCTGATGACTGAATAGGTGTGAAGTATGACGCAGAGCCTTGGCTTGTAGATGAGCAGCCTGGGTCAAGTCCTTTAAAGAGATGTAGTCCAGAACAAATTAGCTTCCTTTAGATGCAAACTGGTTCCAACATTTACTCTGATGGGTAAATTCAGTAGAACTGTGGATCCACAATGACACAGACAGCTGGTGTCCAACCTTTCTACTGTTGCAAATGAGGAGACATGGATGTAACCAGCACAAACAAAATTTCTTCAATTTCCATTTGCTTTATTAATAATCTGGATGCAGCTGTCAGACTGGCCAAGTTTTATTTGTCAGCAGCTCATTACATTTACTCCACTAGGGGATTTGTTAATTAAAGGTCATAACCACACAGTTAAAACAAGCCACACTGGGGTGATCAAATCACTTGCCTGCAAGTTTTTCCAGCTCCTCATGAGGGGTGGACCTCAAACTGCTGGACCGGCTGCCTGATGGGCTCAGGGTGTTCGAAAACCACTGACTGAAGCGGCTCGCCGACACGGGGCCTTCTCCCAAAACGTCCTCTATCATCTGAAAGACAGAAACAGGAAGCCTTTCATGCAGAGAAAAGACGACACACTAAACAAAACGTGAAACTTGCGTTTAGTGCGTTTTCCCATCAAGCTAGCAGCAAAAGTGCCAGGATACGGGGCAGGCGTTGTCCCTGAATGAACCGCTTAGTATGTAGCTCTGATTTTATCGCTACAGAGCAGCTTTAATTTAAAACATGTTCTAAACAAAGGTATGATGGACTGTTGCATTAACTGCATGCAACAGCCCAAAAATAACCATTTAGTGAGTCACCACAGATAAGATCAAGGTCAGTGAGATCAAGCCAGCACAGCAGAAGTAATCTTGGGCTGACGCATTTGATGCTTTAAAGCAAAACTACACAAAAAAAAAAAAAAAAAAAAAAACTTATTTGACTGGAAGATCGACATATGATGCAATTGAAGCCACAAGTGTCAAACAACAGATTCTGGCTTTAAAAACCTCGACTTCCAAACACTGCAGAACAGGAAACCAGATCCAGTAAGGTGGCTGCAGAAACACCCCTCATGTGACATCATTACCTTGATAAAGAACAGTGCCCCCGGTACTTACAGAGGCCAGTCCTGGCATGGTTTTCTCCAAGTTGAAGAATTCGTTGAAGTCAAAGTCTCCAGCTGACGGGTCTGGAAGAAGATCTGGATGGGGAACTTCTTGATCAGCCTGCAAAGCCACACTTTGCTCCTCGGCTAGTTCACCATTGCATTCCACTGCTGCACGCAAAAACATTTGACAGGACAATCGGACCCATATCGTCATGCTGTATTATGTTTAAATTCAAGAACACAGGGCTTGACGTGCCTTCCTTCACAGAGTCCGTTTGCTTCCTCGATCGCTTTGTTTTGCGTCTGTCCTCCTCCAGAATTTTGTCGTCAAATCCGATTAGCTCAATGGTCTCTGACTGGCTGGTGGGGCCGGCTGAGAACCACTCCGGCTCCTCCTCTGCGTACGAGTCGTTTCTTCTTCTTTCACTGAACACCCGCTTGTCACCATATTCTCTCTGCAAGACATGACGCATGCAGAATCATAAGATTTTCACAAGTTAGTAGTGCAAATAACCAGGCAAAACAAAAAAAAAAAAAAAAAAAAAAAAAATAAAATTTTTTTTTTTGAACTGGGGGTTTTAATCATACCTCTGGGTAAAAATACAAA
>NW_015113204.1:259223-293174 GCF_001443285.1 Poecilia latipinna
AAAAAAAAAAAATTTTTCAAAATTTTGGGGGAAAAAAACCCGGAAAAAAAAAAAAAAAAAAAAAAAAAAAAAACTGAATACTTTTATTATGAACTGTGCGTCTTAATCATACCTCTGGGTAAAAATGCAAGTCAGGTAGATTGAAACAAAGTAAGAAAAACCACAAACCCTGAATCTTTTATCTTTGAAGTCTCTCTCCCGCTCCCTCTCCTTCTCTGGACGAGCTTCTCTCTCAAAGGCTCGAGCAGCGATGATGCGCCCACTGCCAATTCTGCGAGCGCCTCCGAGGCGGAGTGTCTCGTTTTCCTTATTTTCCAGTGGGCTTATTGGGCGCCGGGTGTTTGATGCAGATACAACGTTGCCTTGACAACCACTGCCAAAGCTTCGTCGCTGTGGGCTCAGTACAACGTCCAGGTCGTCCTCCTTTAACCGCTCACGGGGATCTAAATGAATGGGGCAAAAAAAAAAAAAAAGAAAGAAAACACTCAGTTAATCTAGATTTAAATAAAAATACAATATCCACATTGAAGTACAAGTGGTTAAAAACTTTAACCCTTTTAAAGGCCAAACAGATTTTCATCATTATAAACCAGATTGACTAAACTGATTGTTTTATACAAAAATATGAATTGAAAACCAAATTAAATATTAAATAGCTAGTTTTAAAAATCTGTGCATGTTTAAAACCAAAGATAGATAAGACCCAAGACTTTAGAAACTCTAATAATACACCAACTAGTCAAATCAGGCATTTATTTACCTGGGATTCTGCGTTTCAAATGAACTCTGTCATCCATGTAGTCCTTCTTAAAGCCTTCGATTGGGGAGTTTCTCTCTGAGGTCGGGTACAGGGAGGCGTGCCATTTCTCTGGGTCCCAGACGCCGTCACTGGATCAACAAACAGAACATTAAAAGGCGACGGACTGAAAGCCAACGTTAGCAAAAATATTGGAAAACCCATTTACATGACGTCTGCATGTAAATGTAGATAGTTTAGGTTCAATACAAATTCAGCACAAAGAAAACAAACAAAAAACAAGGCAATAAAGACATGTTAAATATGATCAAAATTTAATTCAAAGTCAAACCAGAAATGCATGATTACGCAGAACTTTGACATTACTGTTAAACATTTTAGATGAGTAAAATGTTACTTTGTGAAACAAAGAAGAGTAAAATTAGTGACTTTCTGTTTGCTGGTCAATTTTAAAAGATCTGTCAAGTGGACTAAAAAAGGATAGGCCATGACTTGTGAATTCATACAAGTAGAGTTGTTCTCAAATGCTGTCTGAATTATTCAGGAGAAAGATCAAACAGCATTAAGATGCACATCTCAGAAATAATGTGTATATATATTTTTTTAATTTTATAAAATTAAAAAGGAAAAAAAATGCAGCCTGGCATCAAGAACAACTAAAAGGAAATTGTCAAAAAAGAAATCTGGCTTCTGAAGAAAAACAGGAGTTTCATAGAAGAGCCTATGCTTGATTTAAAAGGAGCCATCACATGTACACTTTTGACTTGATAACACTTCACCGTAATCATTTAAAAGTAATCTTAAAAAAAAAAACCTCAACAAATTGCATGTGTTGCACAGTTACAGCCATATCTTAAATCCAAATGTTATTTTTAAGCCACCCACATTTATATCATTGAATTAATATTTTCAAAAAGGCAGTAAAAACACTGCAGTGTAACTAATGTTTTACAATTCAAGTAGCAATTTTTTCCCCTTGTGAAGCCACAATTTAAAACAAAAAGTGTCCTAGTTGGACAGCAATGACCTGTTTGAGAAAGCCTGTGTGGTTTGAAAAAAAAAAAAAAGGAACTGAACACCATGCTAAGCTGAGAGTTATGTGGCCAGCTGATACGCAGATTTGAAACATCACAAACCAAAAGTTTTCTAAATGCAACTGAGCATTTACTTATCGTTTCTTTTACAGGGAGATTTATTCTCCCCATTACTTTCTGAAGGCAATAAGAAACTTGCTCCAGGGCAGGCTGAAGAACAAGCCTATTCAAAGCATGGTACATGTCTGTGCAGCTTTGTTTCCTGGCCTTGAGAAACATTTATGAGTCAAGGACAATCATCCATGAGACATGAATAATAAAGCAGTTTGAAACTAAATGTTTGGATCATTGCTGATGAACCCAAAACAAAAGTATTCTACAAGGCCACAAACCAAGTAGTCCAGATAAACGCCAAGCTGGATGTAATCACAGTCCTTGTCAAGAATAAGTGTTTAAGACTTGGAATGAGATTACTGAAATTAAGGTTTGCAGGCCAAAAAAAACAAAAAACGTTTGGCTGGATTTCTGTAAGGGCACAATTGAATGTTCATACCTGTCGTATTTTTCAGAGAGACATTCAGGCCGCTCGTTGGAAATCGGCAGTTCCTTTATATCCAGAAGTTCCTCCTGAAAAAGAAGAGCAGTTGAGTTTTAAAGCAGATCTCTGCATGATGCCGTCTTCGGACCGGCAGCAGTTCCATAGCGTCACCTTGGTATATCTGAACGGAGCGGTGGCTCCTTGCTTTCGGTTGGGCTGGTCCACAGCCGTCTCATCATTCTTCTGCTGCTCACTGGCATCTTTCTCCATGATGGAAGACAGACGGAATCAAATTGCTCCAAGCCCAAGAAGGTTCTGCTGGAAGACAGTTGCCAACATCAATAAAGTCCTGCTACAATTAACAGGTATGCTGCCTCCAGTGAGTCAACAGGAGCAATTTTAGTTTCAACTGCTGGATTTTGGATGCTTGATCAACTGGCACATTAACAAAAGCAGGATATTCTTAATGCACAATTTAATCAGGTCACATTTTCTATTCCGATTAAAACTATTGGAAGTTTTAATCTTTTAAGAGACGGCCAAATGTGTAAAGTCCCTCCTAAAACAAACATCAATTTCAAAAATAATACAGTATTTATTTTTTGGCCATACCTAAACAAAGATTGCTCCACAATCTAGAAGAGGACACTACATTTGAGCCTCAAAAACTATTTTATTTAACAGTTTGGCAAACTGTTAAAGTTAAAACATTAAAAACTATAAAAAGATTCAGAATGACATGGCAGGCTTTGAACAGGGATTCCAGTTTTAAGGACTCCTCCAAGCTCTCCACTACCATTTTTAAAGCTAAAAATAAAAATTTGCTTCACAAACACACTTGACCTTTTGGTTGAGAAAATTATTACCGAAATTTATTAATTAAAATTATTACCGAAAACATCTGAAGGTTTTTGTACTGAATATTCCTTTTTGATCGCAATTTCACAAGTTTGAGGGTAAACTGAGGGACAAATTATCCAGCCTCCCACATGCAAAAGAAATGAAAGTTCAATCTGTAGAATGTATGAAGGTTAATGACTTTTTTGGGGGGGACTATCACTAATTCAACTGCAAGTTATGGTACACTCTGAAGCAGTATGCAAAAAAAAAAAAAAAAAAAAACTCAGTATTTATTGTGCCGGTATAAAGTGTTCATCTTTCACATAGACCACTATAGCAGATAAAATCAATATTTTAATTTGGTTTTATTCCTGATGTCTTGGCATGGTGATCTCTTTCAAGGACAGGAAGAAACTAATGGAAACGGTCAATAAATCTGACTTTTGAATCTTGGCTTAACTCGCACAGCTGAAAATGAGCCCCATCTTAAGTGCTTACCATCATTTCCTTCACTGGGAATTTCAGCCTCTTTCCTCTAGACCACAAGTCAGTAACTTTGCCATCTATGCACAGCCAACTTTGTACTCTTCCTGAATTAAATTTGCCAGAAGCCGCAAAGCCTTTATTCAGTACTTGTGACCAGCCGCTATTAAAAAACCCCCCCCCCCCCCCCAAGACAAAAAAGGATTGCAACCAGTATATTGCAGTTATTTGAATTCATATTAGTTTTGGTGTTCCGTAGTTTGTAGGTATTTAACTATCACAACAATTATAGAAACCACAGAATGCATTTCCCCTCAAGTTCACTCAACATTTTGGTCTTCTGAGGCCAACAGAAAAGCCTGCAGAGCCACCAGCAAGTCTAGCAGCACAGACTTGCTGGTGCCACATCTGTATAAAGTAGGGAATAATGGACATAGTGCTTTTGTTTGAGTCACTGTGTCTCAATTTAACCTAGGCAATTTTTTTGTCCCTATATTATAAACTTCATGCAACATTTATTTCTCCATGTTTGATACAATTAACTGTTATTTTAGAGATCCACTAATTATATCCATATTTATTTAAAAATCCAGCAATTTATTTTCTAGTCAACAGACATAATCCTGGAACAATTTGAAATATTTACTACAATTTTGAACTAAGTATTTAAAAAGTCACTTCGGAGAAAAACACTTAAACACTTTAAACGAATTATTTAGATTCATCTACCGTCAGCGAAACGTCCTTGGCGACCACTTTTGTTGTTGATGATTGCTAATTAATGAGTAAATTGACAACAGCCAACGCCGAGTGCCAGCGCAATCACCAGAAAAGGGGAAGAAAAGAAAAAAAGCAGCTGGGGATAATTACCAACCTGTAGGGTCTGGACATTCCAAGAAACTGTGAGAAATATCAGTGATTAAGCAAAAATAAACCGCATCTAAACAAAACCCTCTAAATGACAGTAACCAGGAATTAGCACTCAATTAGGTTGGCCAAGTTTAACTGGCGTTACACATATAGTTTGTTTAATGCAGATGGGAGTAGAAGAAAATACACAAGCAGATAAATATTTATAAAATGTCTAGGCAAGAAAAAAAAGAGAAAAACTAAAATAAAACACTTACTGGGTTTAAATGATGCGTGGATCGCTGGCTGCTCACGTTAGTTAGCTGGCTAACCAACTAGCCGGGGATAAAACCCACCCAGCGAGGACCAAATCAAGCCGGTCGGGCTACTCTGGTGGTTTTAGTCAACACACACTTCTGCAGGGGATGATTTAAAGAAATAACACCGGTTTAAATAAGAAAAGAATTCACACAGAAACTGTGCAGTCTCTAATTATTGTCTGTCTCTTTCTCTGTTTTCGAAGTCGTAGCAGCAATTTTCCTACAATCACCGCTTTAAGAAGGTCCTGGGAGAGATTACATGTTGTCCGTCGCGCCTGTATAGAATTCGAGGTAGTACTGTTTTAGCCTGCTTCAACTAAATCATATTGCATATTTTTACCTGAAATATAACAATAAATATTTCAATTGAGTATGGTTTAAAGAAAATTGAGTCAATAATGATGTAGCTTACAGTAATTCTAAACCACACTACAGGCAATATGTTGGACGTCTAAAGAGTTCGCTTGATTTCTTTGCCTTTGGGATCTAGTTCGTAAACATCAAGCTTTGGTTAAATTTCTACTGAATTATCCTACAAAAATTACAAATAAATTAAGACATAGATTGTGATTTGTGGAATCAGTTTTTCTATCGCTAAATTTTAAAAAGACGTAATTTGAAAGCGTCTATTGTCTTCTTGATCACCTTAACTCCTGTTTATTTTGAATTCTAATTAATTCATTCAGATCAGATCACTCAAAAAGAAGAAATATAGAAAAATACTTTCTTTTTCTTACCTAAAATCCAATTCAAAATCACTACCATGACAATGAAACATTACACGTGCTATGAAGTTCTTGGATTTGGTCCCTTAAAATTGCAAAGTAATATTTTAACATTTTATAAATTTACAGTCGATGCATAAGTACTATGAAAGAGTATTTCCAATTTAAAAACAGAATTATATAGACATAAAAAGCAGGAATGCTGTAGTTAAAAAAAGAATGGATAGATAAATGCTAAAATATTATTAAAGACTCTACACTAAAAAGAACTTGAACTTAAAAAAAAATAATAATGATGTTGTGGGGGGTCAACGTCGAACTACCACTAACGACAGGATTGCAAACCCCGCCTTCTCGGACTGTTATGTTGAAAAATTCAGCTCCTCCTTGATGCCGAAGACCCTCTCGTTTTCTTCCTAATTTTCCCCTGAATTAAACAAATATGCTACACTTAATAACAATTTGAGGTCAAGGTTTCCTCAGTTCTCTGTTATGATTAGCTCTAACAGACTGATTAACTCTTCTAAAACGTCAGCTGCTTCCAAAGCGAAGCATCGGCGTTACCGTTGACAACTGGTTCCAGTGGGTCAGCATCATTTACTCGCCGGGGCAGTGTGGCGGACCAATCCTGCCACAATGATACAAAAATATCAAAAATAAATTCAGGAATTAATTCAAATACTTAAATAAATAAATATTACCTGAACTTAGCTTTATTATTCTAAGTCTGAAACCTTTAAGCTATTTATCTTTTTCAGCTTCCTGAACAACTTAAAGTGGACATTTTATTTTTTTTTTAATACTTCAAATGCTGAAGAAACTTTACAATATCTGTGCTGTTTTATGATGCCTCACATTAATCCGAGAATATTCCAGCAATAGTGGATTTGATGATACTATATATCTGAAAAATAATGTGAAATGTCTGAAACTCTGCGCACTAAGGCCATCTGCTCTTGCGGTAAATAAAAAAGGAGCAGACCCACTGATTCCGGGCATGTCACGTGACCAGGAAAAACAAATGCGCGGCAGTTGGTCTAAATGAATCTTTTCAAGGATGGAGTAAATAAGGATGTCTGTATTACAAGTCTGAGTTAAAATAATGCAAGGCGAATCCGTCCAAAACTCAGACCGGGTAAGACTGCGACCCTTCAGATCTGAGGGTGAACCTAGACAGCTGCGCAAAGTTCAGACCAGGAAGGTTTCTTACAGAGTGGGATACAACTGGAACAAGGGAGGGAGACTCAAGGAGCTCAGGATAAGGTGCCCAGACAATGTGTTGACCATATTTTATATTAGTAATAATACTAGCATATAATTTGAACTCTAACCCCTCAAACCATCTCCTAGACACTTGGCGAGAAAATTCCTGAAGATATGGATGCACAACACCTTTGGTCGAGTTCTACCCCTGCAAGCCAGGTAACATTGAACACATATTGTAGCTACAGTTCAGAATTAATTGAAAACCAAATGAGCACTGCTATAATTATTTCCAGTTTGTGATAGCCTCCTTGCTACTTTTAAAGTCCTGCATGAGTCTGAGGAGTTTTAAATGATGCAAAATATGGTTTGTTACAGGTCCCACTACAGTAGAGGCCTCCTGAGACGAGCCTTTGAAACATGGAGGGACGACTGGTGGACATCCAGGAGGGAATGGAGTCTTCTAATGAGAGCAGAGTGCCACTACAGGTCAGTCTCGAGGCATTTTGATGGACTGTTTGTTCTTTTTTTCTGTAGTAGCTGCCTGTCTATATCAGCATCCGGTCATTCGCGTAAAACTCATTGAGAAGTTGAAAAGTTTTCTTCTGCCCTCTGTGTTTAAAAAAGACAGACCAGGAGAAATGAGACAAATATACAGTGTTGTGAAAAGTGTTTCTTCTTTTACAGATTTTATGCAGCTTTTCTGGCTTAATACATAAATAATCTGAACCTTTCAAGTGTGACAAAAAAGGAAAGCCAGAATAGCCAGTGACCATGCGATGTGCTATTTACTTTGCAGCAGTACCTAAAAAGCAAGCATGCATGTGGCGACAGTGGAGAGAAAAAAAACCTCCCCTTTAACAGGAGGAAACCTTCAGCAGAACCTGACTTGTGTCCATCTGCGTTGGGGGCTTGAGAAGACAGAGTAGATGTACAAAAATGAAACAGAAGAACTGATGTCGGAGTCATTTCTTTGTTAATGAAAAGCAAAAAGTTAGCAACAGAAGAAAACATTTGATTTTTGGCAGCATTATCTCAGCTGATGTCCTCCTCTGGGAAGGTGCAACAGCCAAACAGAATGCCAGTACGGGTGTAACTTTGTATTTTGACTGGATGTTGCTTACATTTCATAATGATAGAAGTCGATTCAATAGGCTGGTTGTCGACGAAGCAACTGCGAACTGCACGGCCCAAGGAGATGTTGGAGATGTCTGTGTGAACATGCTTGATATCCTTGATACAGTCAAGATTATGTGCTGCTAATGATCTTTGTGTCTTTAGGTATTATCTGTTAAACCTGGCATTTTATGGGTGGAGGAATTTTACATCTCTGCAGAAACAGAAAAAGACTAAATTACAGTATGCACAATCATTAGGTATGATTTAATCTAAATAATAAGCAGGAATTATTTTCTGATCAAAGATGTGGTTTTAAGCACTCTGCTTCTGTAAACAGCTAATAGGCGACTGGTCCGATTGGCTTTGGACAGATGGAAGGTTTTCATTGAGATCAGGAGAGGACATTGGAGGATGCTTGAATCCTTCCTTGAGCGGAAAAGGCTTTCGGATTTGCAGTAAGTTTCTTTTTTGTTTTTTTTGTTTAGCATTTACTGGTACCGTGTCAAACTGGAATGCTTTCCATGTGTGTGACATTAACACTGCAGAGTTTTGCAGCTCAGTGTGGAATTTGTGGCAGACGAGGCTGCAGAAGCAGCAGCACCATATGATGTTAGAGGATCAAGCACAAAAGCAAAGGGCACTGAGCTTACAGAGCAAGGTAGACACACGGTCCGCTGAGCTACAGTCTTTGACTTTTTTAGATTAATCGTGAATTTATTCCAACCGTGTATTTTTTTTCTTGCGAAAAGGCTTGGAGTCTCTGGAAAGAGACACATAGATCTGCTTCTTACCAGAAAGAAGAAGAATCCAAAGCAGCTCTCTATTTCACTGTCCGCCTTAAGACAAGAGCATTTTGTCGGTGGATGAGTTTCACCTCCCATCAGAAGACCAAGAAAGACACACAAGGTTCTCATGTTTTCCTTTCCTTCAACTATCATCTGCTCCACTGAAGGCAAAGGACCTGGTTTCAGGTTGCAGGGTTACTCTGTGTGTTTTTCTTGTAGCCGTGGCTCAGCGCGCCTGTCGTCTCCGCCTGGTCAGGAGGTATTGGAGGGAATGGAGAAAAGCTCTGAGTCACAAACAGAATGAAGAGAGGCGCTTGCGAGTTGCAAACCGCTTGGCTGTTCAGAGCACTCGACGCAGAGTGCTGGTGCACTGGAAAGCCTGTATCCTGAACTGTTAGACAAAACTAACAAAGATTCACAAACACTTGCATTACAGACATTCATAAACACGGAATAGTTCATAAATGTGAACAAATGTCAATACGTATGTGCAAATAAAAACCAATTGCTTCCAGAAGTCTCCAAATTAGTAGATACAATCCATCTGTGTGTAATTTAATCTCAGTATAAATGCAGTTGTTCCATTAAAGTATCAGAGGTTCATTACAGAACATTAGTGAACAAACGGCATCAGGGAGATCAAGGAGCACAACAGGCAGGTCAGGGAGAAAGTCGTACAGGAGTTTAATGGAGAGTTAGGCTACAAAAAAATAAATAAATAAAAAAAAACTCATTTCAAACAGAGAGTGCGAGGGATTGAGATATCCCACATCTCAAAACTTAACCCGGCGTTGCTGGGTGGTGATAGATACAGCGTCATTCTGGAGGAAAATCTGTTAGAGGCTGCAAAAGGCTTGAGGCTGGCGCGGAGGTTGACCTTCAAGCAGGACAACAACCCTAAACATAGAGACAGAGCTACCTGGCTGTATGTAGCCAGGTATGCATGCTCTGATCTGATTTAGATCAGAGCATATCCATGTATTAAACTGACCTCGTGAAAGTCCAGACGTTGATCCAAATGAGAATCTATGGAAAGAAAGTTTATGTTCACAGATGATACTTTATAGAACAGCTTACATTTCAGCATCTAGATGTGCTCATCTGGAAGAGGCATAACCCAACAGACTTGTAATCACAGTGAAATCACGTTGTTGCCTCAGGGAGGCTGAATACAAATGCACACCACACTTTTCAGTTTATTATTTGTAAACGGTGTTGAAAACCATGCCTCATTGTCTGTACAATTCCCAGTTATGTACTCATTTGTGTCTGTCTGGTTGTTTGTGGATCTATCAGGAGAAGGTTGGGGGTGTGTGGTGTATGGTAGACTTACTGAAAGAATGCATCCCGTTCTGATAGTCCTCTGTTCAACTGTTTGGCTCTTGAGCTGTGATGTAGATGTTCAGCTGTGCAGAGAAGAAGCGGAGAGGAACCAGACAGCATGTCAGCATTTCCAGCATCATTTACTGGTAAGAAATGGAACAATTGGACCGAGCACGACCTGGCAGAGAGCAGTCAGTTCTTGATCACTTTGTGTTCGCAGCGCGCTGGACTGCGGGGGCTCTCTCTGAACGTCAGCTGGACCAAAGCGCACCGACTGAACAACAACATGGCCATCCAGCACCGTCAACAAACAGTAATCGATGCGGTCGTCACCTTGCAGGCAGTTCCGTTGTCTTTCAGTGAAAACATCAAAACGTAAGCTGCTCTTTGGTAGATGCTGGCGAAGTACTGGAGGCTGTGGACGGATCGGCTGGAGGAGGTTGAAGATCAGAGCTTTCAGCCCCTAATCGACAAGGCGCTGAATATTTACAGGTTCTAGGTCACCTTTCCATTTTCTAGCCACCTTTCCAGGAATAAATCAAACATTTTTGAACTGTCTGTCATGTTGCAGGGTTTCTGTGCTGAGGCGTTGCTTCCACCACTGGAGAGAAACGCTTGCTGAACAGATTCATATGCAGGTATTTTCAAAGATCTTGAACTCATTGGGACTTCAACTAAAATATTTTAGTTTCTATTTTGGAAACATCTAGTTTCTATTTTAATAAAACAGAAGCTATTTTAATAAAATAGAAACTAAAAGTCCTATTCCAGCTGAGAAAAAAAAATACATCAAGGTACACTTTATTTTCTGTTAAGGCTGAATAAGACTGTATCACAAAAGCACACATATACTGTCCATAACAACAACATTATACCCTTCATCACAGATTGATTCAAGAAGAAAAAAAAATTATTTTACCTACTTTCTCACTTGAAAATGTCAAATTTGTCATTTTTAATTAATTTTTCTACAGGAAGTGGAGTGTCGCGCGGACGTTTGGTTTGCTGAGCGGACCTTACCCCGATGTTTCCAGTCTTGGGTAGAGTTCACTCTGCAGGGACAGCTGCGAGAACAGAGAAGATTCAAAGCCGAAGCCTTCAATCGGTGATTTGGGTGTTTTTAACCTTCTTGAATGCAGGCCCTGTCTATATCTCCTCCTGTGTGACTTGTTTTTGTGTCTGGATTCTCAGGAAGCGTCAGTTCGCCTGGGTGTTTCACACCTGGTGGGAACGGTCAGAGAAGCACAAGGAGGAGAAGCTCTCTGAGCGGATGGTACGCAGCTGCAGATGGAAACAAGCTTAGTGTCGATTCAGACGGACTGTTGTGCTCCAGACACGTCGCTGTGTGTTTCCAGGCGGTTCTGCACGACGAGCAGCGCTGCGCGCGAGGAGCCTGGCTGCGGTGGAGAGGACGCACGCAGCAGCAGATCAGAGAGGCAGAGAGACGGGAAGCTTCGCACCGTCTGCACACTCACAGGCTTCTGCACAACACGCTGGTGCAGTGGAGGAACCACAGCTCTGAGATCCGAGACAGGTGGTGACGATCTGAGGTGACTGATCTGTCTGAGCTGCTGTGTTTTCATTGTTAACGGTGGACTGATCTATTCGTGTCAGGAGAACCAGAGAGCTGCAGGCCTGCCTTCAGGGGGATTTACGCAGACTGCGGTGGGCTGTAGAGAAATGGAAGAAGGTAGTTATCGTCTGGACACAGAACACTGACACAGAATGTGGGTAACAAAAATAACACAGCGGCTATTTAGGGTTGAAGCAGTTAATCGGATTAATGGTGAATAATCAATTATTAAAATAACTGGCAATTAATTTAATAACCTAACCGTTTACTGGAGCTTACAGACTCAAAATTATGACAGTGTGATGAAAGTCTAATACCCTCAGACCAGCAATAAATCCGGAACTATGCAAGAATGTATACATTTTGCATTTAAGATGAAAAACCTTCTTTGTCTATAAATATCTTCCACTCAGAGCTCCTCAAGAGACATAGTTTTAGCTTTATCTGGCTAAACTTCTGTTAAAAAAACCCTTTGCTATCCAATTATTAATCAAAAAAATAATCGACAGAAAAGCCCTACACTGTATTGATGTTAAGCAAAAGCTGAGCTTTTCACATGCTGATTTTTTTTTTTTTAGCTGAATATGCATCTTCTACTGCACTTATAGTAAAGATTATTGCATTTTATGTAGTAAAATGTTTATTTTGTTTCTTAAAAGACATTGAGTTATTGGCATTTTCTTAGATATTTCTAACATTGTATAAAATAAGATTAGTGTTACATAAAAAATTTGCATAATGTGGAATTTTTTTTTTTTATTCAGTTACTCAAATAATGGTCAGAATAATCGGAAGAACATTGCTGAAGTAATTGTTACCTGCAGCCCTGTTGTTATCTTCTGGTCGGCATCTCTGCAGGTCTTAGCCTGACGCTGATGAGTGTTTTTGTCATCAGTTTGTTCAGAAGCGGCGAGTGAAGAAAAGCAGGCTGAAGGAGATTCAAGGCCACTATGAAGCTAAACTCCTCAAACAAAGCTTCGTGGCCTTGGAGGTGATTAATCATTAGTGTGTAGAAATTAAACCAAAGTGACTAAAGAGGATGTTCAGAGCCACTGCTGTGTTCACAGAATCATCGCTTTGAGATGTCTCTGATGTGCGAACGTGCAAAGGAGCTTCAACAGCAGCGAACACAGATTTTCCTCAGGTACCTTAACTCCAAATGTTCACACCCTTCTACTCGTTTCACTTTCATGGATTTTATTGCCAATTCCTCTAAACAAATCGCCGAATCTCTCTGAGATCAAATGGAGAGAGCCAATAAAGTCACAGATTCCTTATTAAATTAAGGCCTTTGCTTTGAGTAGGCCATTCTAATGTAGAGCCTGGTGGCCGTTAGGACTGGAGGCCATTAACCACGACTTTGTAGAACTTCAGACTGGAATATGACTAAATGTGAACCTGCAATTTTATTGTCTTTTAAGATTTAAGTTTTGAGTTTAAGATTTGCTGCTTTGAAATGACAAACATATTTCGGCCTCGTAGCGTTGAGTCATATGTCCTCAGGAAATCTCTAACAGCGTGGAGGGAGAAAGCAGAGCTGCTGGCTGAGGTTCGACTCGCAGAGCAACAAGCCCAGGAGCATTTCCAACAATCCGTTCAGCGGAAGGTTTGAGCTTTGGCCCTTAATTTTAAAATGCAGTATAGTTGTTTTCTTATCCTTTGCTCTCTTTGTGCTAAACCTGTCCAGGTTTTTCATGCCTGGAGAGAAGTAACGAGATGTGCACTGTTGAAGCGCCACCAGCAGAGGGAGTTGCTCAGGCAGGCTCAGAAAACACTCAATGAAGGTAATGATTATGCACAGAACATCATGGTTTCAGCTTAGTTCAAGTTTGATCTGAACATATTTAAAGCTGATCAAGTGAACACATTCTTTGTTTAAAAATAATATTGTAAAACCTGAACTTTTAGGTAAAGTAAAAATGTTTCTCTAATAATTTTTCAGCTTTTCTTAATGGCTGATAAAGACGCCAAAGGACATCCATTTGAGAAGTTGGACGCTAAGTTTAGAAAATAAGTAATTGAAATAAGGACATATGAGTAACTGCATGTTCAAGGTTTCGACTTGATGAGAAGCAATGCCAAAAATGTTCCTTTTGTGTTTCAAATAGAAAATAGATTATGTAAAAAAAAATCTTGGGGTAAAATTATTAGGTCAAAAAGTATTTCAAATTTTTAGCGAGATGATCAAATGTGATCATCTCTTTTATAAGTGGATTTGATAGGGTTTTGTGCACATTATACTATTTACAGATTAGAGTTAAGCAAATATTCTTTTATCTCTGAATTTCCCTCCTTGGCTTTATTGTTACAGAGTTTTAAATTATTGTTGTAAAATCTTCTTAGATTCTACCTGCACAACATAATATATATATATATATATATATATATATATATATAATATATTTTTTTTTTTTTTAGCTCGGCTGCGGTTGATTTTCAAACAGTGGAGGGAACGAACCACAGAGGCACGGACGCTGAGGATAAACATGGAAAAGGCCAGAAGGCATCACAACTCCAAGCTGCTCTCTACAACCCTGAATGCATGGAGCAACTATCACTGCCAGCACCAAAGACACAAGGTTGCCGTTTTATCACTAAATACATCTGTCACATGAAGCTACACTGCTACTACATGAAAGCTTCAAAGTTGCTATAACTCTTCAGGTCATGAAAAGACAAGGTCTCCTGTTGCTGAGGTTAAAGATGTACCAGAAGTTCTTTGAGCGATGGAAAACGAAGGTTTGCTGACGTTTTTGTTTACAATTTTTAATAAGAAGCTTCACTTAAATAATCTGGGAATAACCTGGAAAAGCTTAAAAAGTCAAGTTAGTAAGAGTGCTATACATTTTAGTTGACATTTAGTACGCTCTGGGGACATCAGACTCTCATCTGATGTCCTGTTTCTGCTGTACAGTACACGCTGTGATTTAACGCTCTCTCACAGGCTGTGACTTCTTGGTTCTTCTCTTTTTCCTGCGAACAGCTGCAGCACAGACGCAGGGAGGCTAAGCAGACGGAGCGAGCTCTCTGGCACTGGTCTCTCACCCTTCAGGCCAAGGTAACACCTGCCTCCACATTCTTATCTCGCATCAAAATCTCCTGGGCCTTGAAAGAGTACGCACACCTTTTGAGATTGGGATATTGTTTTATAACCCACCCCCGGTTATAAAACAGCAGCATTAAACTTTATGCTGCCATTTGTCCACTAATGTTCTCTTAAAAAAGCTCTGAGGTCTTCACTGAACAGATGGATTTATACAGAGATTAAATTACTCACAGCTTGACTGGTCAGGCAACTAATTAGCTGTTTTTTTTTTTTTTGCTTGTTTGTTTTTTTTAATTTACAGGTACCAGAATAAACTGAGGTTAAATACTGTTGCATACCTGTTTATGCTACAATGAGGATAATAGTAATAATAAAATGCTATCTTTTTTTAGTTTATCAGCAGATCCAGATGTAAAACACCTGGAAATAAAAGATGGAATGTTTATCTCTGTTCTCATTCTTTTGATATCAAACCCAAATGTTTGCAGTGGAAAATTAAACTGGTTAGCCTGTTTTAATACTGGAGGAGTGTATTCATCTGCTTCAGCTTCACAATTGTATGCCGCTCTGTTTGCGCTAACACATAATAATCTAATAAAACGTATGAAAGTTTGGGATTTCAGTGTGATACAGTGTGAAAATATGAGTATGAATATGTCTGCAAAAACTTGGTTGATTGATCGATTTGCATTGTGAATCTGCTGCAGGTGTTGCAGGGATGGAGGCTTTGGGTGACAGAGCAGCGCAGCAAGCGGAAGCACGCAGCCAGAGCGGCACAGGTATACAGGGACCAGCTGCTGAGGGAGGGCGTGACGTGCATCCTCACGTACGCCGCGCACATGAACGACCTCACAGCGAGTCTGACGCAGCTCAGCCAGGAGCAGGTGAGTGTTTGTGGGAGCGATCAGACACCAGAGCGTGAGCGTGACTTCAACCGTCTGCCCCGCGTCCTGCAGAGATCGCAGCGCCTGCAGAGAGTCGTGAGGCGCTGCGCCATGCGGTGGAAGCGGCGGGCGTTGGGTAAATCACAAAAGGAGCAAGATGTCAGAGCGCAGCCACAGAAGAAGAGTGTGACCTTCTGCTCGCCAGGTCCTGGCGGCGTTTCCACGCCTCACTCAGCGGAGCAGGAAGCTGAAGCACTTAGCAGCCAGTGAGTTCAGATCTGAGTCTGTCTCACTGAAAATGTGCAGCAGATGGAGATGAGGTTATCAACCATGTTTCAGGCAGATTATCTTATCAGTGCTTTACATTTTATTTTGTACTTCCCCTTCTAACTTATAAAACTGGCTTTAAAATCTGGTCTCTTTTAGCAGTTATTCATGTTTTTCTTTATTAGCACTGAAGCAGCACTGAAACCGAGTCAGACAGGCTTCATGTCTGGAGCTGAGTCGCCTCTGGAGAGTAGAACTCAAGATCTTCTTCTGCCACCCTCAGCCTTCATGACCTCAAAGACGCAGAAATCTGTATTTATCTCTTACCGTAATACATTTAAACATTTATGCCATCCTGAAATAACTTGACTTTCTTATATTCTTCCTTTTCTTTTTTCAAAGTTGGACAGTTCAGGTCTCAGAGAAAATCCATTTGTTTCCCTTCGTGAGTTTGAGACTTGCTCTACACACCCCCCAGCAGGTTTTCAAGGTGTTGTAGTTGACCTTTTTTTATTTATTTACAACAAACAAAACTGTCAGGCATGAAATATTAAAATCAACTGCTGCGGCGCCCTTTCAGATCCAAATTTGAAAAATTCTCCTGAAAAAGAAGCATCAGTTCTGATGAGGGAGCTTCTCACCATTCGGACGGACATGAAGAACTTCCAGCAGAGCAAGAAGCAACTTCGGTGGGAAAAAAACCAAAACAAACTAAATCCAAATCTTGTTTATGCCATTTCAAACGTGGTGTGTAGTAACTGATGTTTGACTGTGTGTGTGTGTGTGTGTGTGTGTGTGTGTGTGTGTGTGTGTGTGTGTGTGTCACTCAGGGCATGGTGCAAGCTGAGAGACGTGTTGCAGAGTTGGCTCCAGACAAGTGCAGAGGATGAACAAGTGGAAAAAAGCGCAGTTTGTGAGGAGCTGAAAGAGGTAGAGGCAGAAGGAATGATGTAGTTTTATCTTAAACTGGAGTCAATAACACACGATCTCAACTCGGACAGTTGTAGTATTTAAATAGGCGTCTGAACAAAATGCTGATTTTTGCGAGGTTGTCATAAATAATGATTATTTCTGGTAAAGATCCGACAGTTTCTGCACATCTCACCAAGTGAGCAGACCTCTGATGACCTGAGGGTTCTAGCTGGCTTTTCTTTAACGAACAACTCTGAAATTAATTTTGACCGGAGATCGTTGCATGCCATTATAAAACATTAAAAACATTTTAAAATCAGTTTCCAGCAAACATGGAGCCTGTCTCGTGATGAAGCTATAATTAATTTTCCTTCTGTTGGTCGGGACTATGGAGGGCAACATTTTGAATGTGCTGTAGATCTTTTTTTTTTTTTCTTGTGTTTTTTTGAGATAGCAGTTGGCCCATTTAGCGATATACAGTGGAGTTGGGAAAATTAACACATTGCACGCTCATTAGTTTTTAGATTAATTCGGTCTAGTCAGGTCCTGATCATCAAACTTGTACTTGTAAAACCAAAAACATCTGTTCCTTTCTGCATTAAACTAGAGGGATTTTTTTTTTTAGCCCATGGACACACTCTGTAGCTGCTGTTTGTATGCGATAGGTTAAAAAGTTGATGTTATCACAGGCTGTATCTCCTACCGATTAACACTGACATTGATTAGTTTCACATTTGACATTTGCAGCTGGAGAAGCGCATTCAGGAACTGTCCACGGAGCTGGAAAAACAGAAACCTACCATCCTGCTTCATGTGGAGAGGATCCAACATTTGCAGTCTGTCCTCAGTACCGCAGGAGTTTATCCTCTCTGTTAAAAACAAGAAGACATGGACATCACAGAAACAATAGGTCATTCATCTATATGCTGTTTACACTCATGTGCCTCAAATATCCGGAGAACTACAGATCCAGATATGTTCATCTGATGCACATTTTGTTACATGTTTGCTAATTTTTTTTTTTTTTTTTGTCCTCAAATAAACTTTGAAATCCTAACTACACACAGCTGTCGTCTTCTTTAACACACTCTTTGTCTGGCAATTCTTGGTAACTGTTCAAAAATGTTTTTTTGTCTTGACCCCCGCATATTAAAAAAAAGATTAAAGTAGAGCTGTATTTTTCACTTTAATTTGTGAACAGTTTGATCTGGGTCTCCTTGTGACAGATGGCGCTAAATATTTTCCATATGTGTGTAAAAGGTGACTGTTTTCAGTCGAGCTGCCCTTACGCAACAGATTTTCTCCTCTGTTCTACGCACCAGCGGCTCTGATTCCCTGGAAAATCAGTGGTGGAAAATTCAGGCTTTTCGCTCTCTGCTGACCGCGCTGCCAACATCAGCTTAAAATGAGAGGATCTAGTCACATTTTACTCTTTCTCATCTTCACCTGCTGCATCAGGGGTAAGTAGTTGTTACTTTTTTATTATTATTATTTGGCGTTGATATTTAGCCCCACTGGGAGTGTGTGATGACCTGATTATATAGTTTATTGTTGATTAAATGTTGGGCTTATGTCTGGTGCAACTTTTACAGTAATATTTCCCTGATAAATGTTAAATGGTTAATAAGCCAATTGCTAAGCAAGTTTCTATTTATGCTTTACTTTAATACTGCAGAATTTTAATTGTATAAGAAGCAGCCACTTTCACCTTGTTTCACAACTTTAAAGCACTATCATTTAATTTCTGCTGGTTTATAAAGGCTGAAAAACAGGCTAGAACTGCATCTGTCTATGGTGGAGATGCTGACTAGAATGAACTAAACGACCAGCTCCAATTTGCCAGAAAGTGGCTTGATGAACCACAAGATTCTTGGAAAGATGTTCTGTGTACTGCTGAGACCAAAGTGAAACTTTTTGGAAGGTGTGTGCCCTGCTATATGTGATCTAAGATCATCTCAGCATCTCACAAAGTACTAATTAAACATACAGACAGTATTGGCGGTGCTAGTGTGATACTCTGTAGCTGGTTTGTTACTTCAGGACATTGAAGACTTGATATTTCATTTATACAGCAAGCCCACTTCTTCATGGCTCAAAAAAACAAAGGTTTCTGATGGCCTAGTAAAAGTCTGGACTTGAGTCCCAAAAAGATGTAGTTGTGTGATCTTAAATGGCTTAACACTTGCTGACATTGGTTGTTATTATTTGGTTGTTTAGAGTGAAATTAGTTTTGTCACATACACCAAGTTGTTATGGATAGCTATTCCAGTCTTAAATGAAATTGTTAAGAAACTGCTAGAAGCATTTTGATTTATCTGAAACATTTAAGTGGCAAAAAAAAAAAGAATCCTTTAGTAAATAGCTTTCATAAAAATTGCCTTATTAATGATTTATTAGTTATTTATAAAGGCACTCTTGTTTTTTCCTAGATGAGACATGCCGGAAGTTGGCCAGTGGTCAGAAAAAAAAACCCATGTTTGCCTGATTGGCTTGGATGGTGTGAGCTTTTTTTTTTTTTTTTTAATTGTTGCTCCTGTGACAGCTAAGAAGATGCGCTGGTGCACCGTCTCAGATCCTGAGCAGAGGAAGTGTGCAGAGCTGGCCAAAGCCCTGGTGGCCGTCCTGCCGCCCGCTGCTGTTGCAGCGTTTGCCAGGCTGTCCTGTGTACGAGCGTCCAGCACAGCCGACTGCATCGACAAAATCAAGGCGAGTCGCTCTGTAGATTATTGTTTCACTTCTAGGAGATGATTGGGAGAAACATCTGCCAGTGTTGCTTCAGAATTATGCAAGGTGGTGGGTGTTTATAAAATGCTTTGAGATAAAATTAAGTCATAAATCCAAAACAATTGACTTTAATTTTTTCTTTTGTTCCTTGTTTTCAGGCGAACCGTGCAGATCTAGTGGCGCTGGATGCAGGAGAAGTTTACTCTGCTGTGAAGCAGTTTGATCTTGTTCTCGTTGCTAAGGAGGTTTACGCTGACGGTAAGGTTTGTTTCATCCTCCTGATATGATCCAGAGTGTTTCCTCTCCCTAAGTGATTTCTGAAGAGTTTATTTGTTCATCTGTAGGAGCTTGCGTCCTGTCGGTCGCCGTGGTGACAAACAGGAGCTTGGATGTTCGGTCCCTGCAAGGCCTCAGAAGCTGTCACAGCGGGGCCCGGTGGACTGCTGGGTGGAGCCTCCCGCTTGGGTTCCTGCTGTCCAGGAACTACCTAACCTGGAGCAAAGACAATCCTCTCAGCCAGGGTGACAACGTGGTTCTTCAAACAGGGTTCCCTATGCAGTCTGGAAACACTTATTCCTGACCGTTTGATGAGTTTTTATATCAATACTTCACAAAATGAGCACAAAACCACAGGAATTTCTAAATAAAAGAAAGGCATTGTAATATATATAAAAAAATGTGTTTTAATGTCTGCCCGTATTATTCAGCGTCCTTCTTCCTCTCTTGCAGATGTTGGTTCCTTTTTCAGTGCTAGTTGTGTTCCAGGAGCTGCCAACATGGCGCCGCCTCTGTGCACACTGTGCCAAGGCCAGAAGTCTTACGTCCGCCAGAAGAATTACTTCTGTGAGTCGTCACACAATGAGCCTTTCTACAACAACCAGGGAGCCCTCAGGTCAGCCTGAACGAAAGAGAACCTCTTTAAAGCAAAAAGCGACCATTAGACGTATTGGTAACAGGTTTTCTGTTTTGACTTGGTCTAGATGTCTCCGTAGAGGTGCAGGTGATGTTGCCTTTGTGGACCATTTAGCGCTTGAAAGTATTAATGGTAAGCTCTGTATCATACTTTACATATTTCTTCTTCTGTAATAAAATAAAATAAAACTTTTCTGTGATTTACTGACATCCGAGGTGTGTGACACTAAACGAGCAAAACAGTGGCAAGCAGCAAAAAGCTAAGAAATAAAAGCAACATTTAACAAGTCTTAAAGTGACAAGATTAGAAACTGTTTGGAAGATATATTTCATTCTCCGTGTGGAGAGAATAGGGTGGCATACTCTATTATATTTCTGTATGTCTTCAGCTGAAAAAAGTGACACTAACCATTCAGTTCTTTTGAATGTTCACATCTTGATCTTGTTAATCTTTGTAAGAAAAGTGACTTAATATCAGTTCAGTAACATATTTTTTTTTTTTTTTTTAATAAACAAGTTATATCCATAAAAATTATTTTCTGGCATAGGATGTAGTTGGCACACTGTGCGTCCTAATTGCCACTGGTTCAGCCTGTGGTTGAAATAACTCTAAAACGACTCTTGAAGATTGCCCCGTTCCTCACTTTCAGCTGTGTGATGTTCAAAGGGTTTCTTGCATTTATAGCCCATTTCACCCTGCTGCATCTCCATAAAATCCAAATCTGTTTGACTCAGCCCAGAACTTTCCATTAGTCATGTTGCACAGCCCGATTCTGCTTCAGTTGTAATTGCCTTCACAAATGGTCTCAAATGAAGAACCGTCTGATATGTGACAGGCTTAATTGTGACTCTGCAGAAAGTTGCTGCCCTCTGCAATTTATGTGCGTCCGCATCTGTTAGTCCTGCTCTGTGAAGTTCCTTCACATCCAGTTTGTGGCTCACACATTGTTGTTTCAAACCACTTCCACTAGGTTGCAACACCGCTGGCTCTTTGTGAAATATTTAGTAAAGGAAACTTCATAACTGAACTTGATGCATAGAAGGCATCCTATTAGAGGATTCCATGTGAGCTTCTGAGAATGACATTTTTTAACTGATGTTTGTAGAAACAGTCTGCATGCTGGGTACAGACCTGTGACCATGGAAGTGATTGTAACAACTGAATACAGTCATTTTGAGCGATAATTGTACCCCTCAGTATAGAGTGCAGTTTGTTTAGAAGGGTTGCCTGGAGAAAACCAACGCTCTGAAAAATACTAATGGGCAATAAGACATGTGGACCATGTCTTTTGGACTACAGTAGGAGTGTTTTACCATAATGCACAGTTTTAGAGCAGGGGTCTTCAACTCCGGTACCCAGGGGCAGGTGTCCTGCAACTTCTAGATGTCTCTCTGTTTCAACACACATGAGCCAAACAATGAAGTCATTTAGAGGACTCTGGAGAACCTGACTGAGGAGGTAATTCAGCTATTTCATGATGGTGTGTTGGACTAGTGACACATCTAAATGTTGCAGGACACTGGCCTTGAAGACTGAAGGCGAATACCTCTGATTTAGAGGAGACCAATCAGAGCACATAACTCAAACTCAACTGTTTCACTTGGTGGTGTTGGAGTAATGAATGGGCTTACTTTGTAGCCAATACCTTAGTGATCTTGCAGTCGTTGAGTTGATTACGAACTCTTCTATATGCCAAAGCATTCTGAAAGGTCATTCTGAAATCTTTCTGAAAGGTTAACCAAAATGTTAACTAAATAACCTGACAGGATGAACAAAGGTGTGTCTAAGTTTGTAATGTTTTCAGATTGGTAGAAGTGACCCATTTTCTTTTGTATTGCAAATGTAGCAAATTATTATCAGTTCAATTCTGAAACCAAACCAGCCTTTGGATAAGCAGGGTTTGACACTGAAGGCTTTTGTCTCTTGAGTTTTTATCTTGTGTGTGAAACTTTCTCAGCGAGCGAGTGGGACAGTTTCCGGTTGCTGTGTCCTGATGGCTCACAGGCTCCTCTGAGCCACTACAGGAGTTGTAATCTGGGCCGTGGTCCAGGAGGAGGAATGGTCACCAGACATAATTTTCGCAAGGTTGTCCGCAAATTTATATCAGCTGTGCAGGTAAATAGGTGGACATGGTTTCACGCTTTTGTTCTGTCATTCTGCGGCCTTCGCTCAACTTCAGCTATGTACTGAAGTCATTTCTACACTGATTTCTTAAGACGCAGTTTGGTCGACTAGGAAAGAAGAGGCAGCGCTTCCAACTCTTCAATTCATCTCTCTCTGGGGAGTCGGACCTTCTCTTCCGAGACGCAACGGATAAACTGGTTGTTCTGCCGAACGACATGGACGTCAGCCAGGTGATGGGGCTGGATTATGTTGCACTCCTCAAAGGACTCAGCCACGAAGGTGCATAGGATCAGCCTAAACTTTTCAGGAGTGAACGGGATTTAGCTCTTATAGCAACTCTCTGTGAACTAGTGGCTTGTGTTTGCAGGAAGCTCTCTCCAGGACAGCGTTGTGCGTTGGTGCTGCATCAGCCATGCAGAGCAGAAGAAATGCGAGCAGTGGGCTCTGAGCATAAAGTCCGACCCACTGGTGTGTGTCAGGGCTGTGTCGATGCGGGACTGCATCGAGAAAATCAAGGTAAATCGTCCGAGTCGCACGAGCATCGAGAGTTTATCACACTCTGGGGATACAAAGTTAAAAACAAGGCATGTTTTACCTCAGAGGGACGAAGTGGACGCAGTCTCGCTGGATGCGACACACACATTCATCGCAGGGAAATGTGGCCTTGTTCCGGTGGTCACTGAGTATTATGGTAAGATTGTAGTGATGCATCTTCCTTGGTTTTTGTTTTGCTCCGTTCCTATTTGAGTAGTTCTGTGTTCTGCAACGTGTGCTGTTGTCAGCTAGGGCAGCGATTAAATCATTAAATTGTAGTTTTGGTGTTTGTTAGTGGAAATAAATGGATTTTTTTGTTGCATTCTCCCAGGAACCGAATGTGCTCCTGCTGAAGGATCGGCTCACTTGGAGACGGATGGTAGGATGAAGACAAATCGCAGCTCCCTGAGCTCGGTGTTTGATATAAACGCCATCTTCACATTGAAACCATCACTCTCTGCCCCCCTTTCAGTGCTGCCCTCGGCTGTGGGTGTAGCTGTAGCAAAGCGCTCCAGCAGGAACATCTTCATTGGGAATCTGGGTGGCCGCCGCTCGTGTCACGGTCACATGTACAGCCCCGCAGGCTGGCTGCTGCCGTACAGACACACATTGAGCCTGGAGCACAACAGCAGCGCCCCCTGTGATCCAAACCAAGGTGCAGATTTTTTTAAATTTCCTCATAAGTGCTCAACTTTCTGACTTTTGCTCCTCACTCTAGTGAATGCATGTCACTTCCACTTTAATCCAATGCTTTGTTTTGTTTCTTTTGTTTTTAAGCCCCCCGTTGACTGCAGTCTGCCGCTTTCTGTTTGTACAGTGTACAGCACGGTGTTTTGGAAAGGCTGTCTCCCTGGATATCAGGGGAATCTGTGTAAAGTGTGCATGGGAGGGACAGGCGAGGCAGCGACCAAACGCTGCACCGACAACCACAATGAGCGTTACTATGGAAACATGGGCGCCTTAAGGTGCACAGGACTCCGGGTTTTTCTGTCGTTTTTTTTTTCTCCTGTCCACAATAAAGATCTGTTTAAATTCTGAAGATAAATTCATCTTTTTGTAGAAGCATAATTTTTTTCTGATCATATCGGCCACTTTATGTGCTTTTACATCAGAGCCACTTTCACCCAACCACACTTGCAAATACACCAAACAAAGCTTGAATATTTCTACTTTTTTCATTGAAACATCATGCTACTGTAACAAAACTTATTTTATATTTTATCCCTTTTTACACATCATCATTATGGCAGCCAAAAAGTGTGGAGGGCACTGTCGTGTTGTTCCTGTTTCAGTATTTACCCTCATAGACTGATTTGTTCTATTTTTCTGTTGTCTTGCAGGTGTTTGGTTGGAGATCCAAGTGGGAAAAGCTTCGGTGACGTGGCCTTCCTCGAGCACCACAACCTTGTCACTAACATCCTTGGTGAGGTATTGAAGACGCTACATGTATTATGTATGTAGAGCTGCCAGCTAATTGACATTGTCCCTATTTTATTTATTTATCTTTATTTAACTCTAGCTTTGAATTCCAGCGGGTGGGCGGAGGAGTGGACACAGTCTGACTTCGAGCTGCTGTGTGCCGACGGACATCGAGCTGCTTTGTCAGAGTGGGAAAGTTGTAATTTGGGAGTCGTCCCACCGAACAGCATCATGACACGGCCTGTGCTCACCTCCAGGGTGTATGACTTCCTCATGAAATCGCAGGTCAGTAATTTTGTTTTCGTAAAGTCTCATTAATTTGAATTCTGCTGGGAGGACTAACTCATCAGGTTCTATTTGCAAGACTAGAGAAAAATCCAACCCTAATTAACCTGTGGACCTGCGACCTCCTCATGGTGTGCCCCGCATACCTCCCAATGACCCCTGGAGATCCCATGACCCTGCAGGAATAAGCAAGTCTAGACGACGGACGTGGGGATGAACGAATCGTTTTGCTATCGCTTTACAATCGTGTACTACTTTATGTTGATCTATAACTCTTTGGTTTTCTTCAGACTCTAAGATGGTTACTTTTCTGTAATGGCAGGAAACTTTGGGAGCCACCTCAAGCACCGAGTTCCAGCTCTTTGAGTCTCATCAGTACGGGGAAAGTGATCTGCTGTTTAAAGATGCAACGCACTGTTTTGTTCACACAAGCCACATGGATTACCGCTCCATCCTGGGAGAGGAGTTTTACGCTCACGCAGAGGCCGTCTTTAAATGCACACACTCTGGTAGGGCATGGACACACTACCTGACTGTGGTGAAAGTTGGATTTTTCTTTCCCCTATAATAACTGCAACCTTTATGTATTTTCTTTTCCTCGCAACAGATATCTTGGAGTTTTGTAACCAGGATGTGTGCAGCACATTCTAAAGAAGGAAATGTAAAATGGCATCGTGGTTTCCTCGGTTTCTTAGATATTTAGTTCTTCATCCATACGAATGATGGGTTAATAAAGACTAGAAATCATCACATGACTGAACTGAAACTTATGCTTTCATAATGGGATATTTTCTAACTTAAATGAAATTATTCATCTTTGTGTTCTAAAGCAGAAAATATACATGCATATATTTAATAAACATGTAAAGCCAACACAGCAAATGTTTACAGCAAAACAAAAGATGTGGCTTTTTGAATTGAATTATTGTGAGAGCTTCTCTATAGATATATAACAAAATGTATGACATTGATCTTCTTAGTAAATACATTTCTCCTGTGGAGAGATGTGTTTACTCTCAATTTACTCTCAGTAGTTTTACAAACAAATGTTTTACAAACATTTGTTTGTAAAGCTCCCAAATAATTCACATATAGAAGCCAAACAAGAAGTCTATAAATTAAAGGGCAATAAAATGTAATTTTTAAAATTTGATGGTGGGGTTAGAGCAAAACTGGGCTCATGGCCTCACTGTCCTAAGTCCTAAAATAATTTCAAAGATTTTAATTAATTGTAAAAAAAAAAAAAAAAAAGTGGTTGTAGTAAATTAACAAAAATATGCATAAATATGCTCAAGCAAGGAGGTGAAAGTATTATGCTTTGGGTCATGTCTTCTGAAAAGGGTGAGAAAATATACATGCATATATGTATATATATGGATGACAAATACTGCCAAGACAACAAAGAAGGGTTAAAGGAGAAGGACATCAAAGTGATGAAGTGGCACAGGTTGTTGGAAAATCTGCCAAGAAACCCCAAGGACTTAGAGTTTCTGCCATAAGGAATGGTTCAAAATTCTTCCTGAGACGATTCCAAACCTTGTGACAACAAAAACCGTCTCGATTTTGTGTTTTCCCACCAAGAAGTTTCTTTTCACTCAATCATAGCAAATCATTCTTTTTCTGTATTATGTTAAAGTCAGATTTTTCTCATTGAAAATCTCAATTGCCTTTTCAACAAATCAAAAACTCTATCCCTAACTACCACTCCCAGACTCCTATGCGGCTGTTTGGTGTTACATTGAAATGGGTACTTCCTGTGTTTGCATCTGGTTTCCATGTTATATCAGCTGGTTCTGGTTTGACAAGTTACCTAACAAAGCTATGTCCTACCGGTTACTGTGGTAACTTTACTCTTTAAAAAGGTAAAGTTAGTAACCGTATAAATATTTGCGTGTTGCTTGTTTAAACTTTGTCGTCTTAAACTTTTTAAAACGTGCGCTCGTTCAGATGCGGCTGCCGCTGCGCCTCTTCCCGTCTCTCCCCGCTCCTGTCCGGACATTCTCCTCTGTCCCTGCGGGGAAGCTGAATTTCGTCCCCGCTTGCAGCACCGCCGATGCCCGCTCTCTGGAGCTGCTGCAGGACTTTGTGTCCCGATCCAGGCGGTTGTTCGTGGTCACCGGAGCGGGTCTGTCTACAGAGTCGGGCATCCCGGATTACCGCTCGGAGGGTGTCGGGTTGTACGCCCGCACCGACAGGAGACCGATGCAGCACACGGAGTTTACCCGCAGCGCCAAGTCCCGACAGAGATACTGGGCCAGAAACTTCGTCGGGTGGCCGCAGTTCTCCTCCCATCAGCCCAACTGTGCCCACCGGGCTCTGCGGAGCTGGGAGGAGAAGGGGAAGCTGCACTGGCTCGTCACCCAAAATGTGGACGCCCTCCACTCCAAGGCAGGACAGACACGGATTACGGAGCTCCACGGCTGCGCCCACAGGTGAGGAAGGCTGAGTGACCCAAGGTGGGCAGGGTCCCATAAGAAATGGAGCTGGGTGGAATTCTATATAACAACTATGATGCAAAATATATGGTTATGTTAACTGATAAAATGAGGTATGCATGTCAGTTCTTACAGTTCTTAATTGCCTATTGCCTTGAAAAGGTAAGTCTCAGGGATCATGAGGCACAAGGACACACACACACATATTTATGTGTGTGTGTGTGTGTGTATATATATATATATATTTATTTTATTTTTTTATTTATTTTTTTCAAAAATCCATCAAAAGCAAATTTCATAAGATTATAGATATTTTGGCAGACCAAAAGAAAATATTAACTCAGACAAACCTAACAGATCTCTTATGCCACAGAGCTTCAAAACTGAAACGGTGTTCAGGTTGTTGGCTATCTGAAATTTCATTTTGTATTTAGGCCAAAGTTCAATTTTGGCCTCAGGTGAGCAGAGGATCCTCTTCCACATATTGTGACCCCAGATGATTTGTGACAAACTACAAACAGAACTTCTTTTGGCTTTTCTTTTACTATTGACCCTTCCATGAAGACACATTCTTCCATCTGAGTTGTACATCTCTGCAAGGCTGACTATTATTCAGAAAAGCTCTCCTTGCCTGGCCTGTCAGTTTATGCAGACATTGAGGTTTGCAATTTCGCCAAACCTGAATGCCCTTTCTTTGGTGATGGATTGATTGAACAGAGCTCTGTGAGGTGGTAAAAACTTGATATGTTGTTTTATGACTTAGTCCTAACATAAAAGTTAACAAGTGGACTTTTTTTTTTTACTTACTATGACTTGATTGAGATTGGTTGCACAGGATTTTATTTAGGGAGTAACAGATTAAAGGGTGCCAAATACAAAGGCAAGTCCTACTTTTTAGACTTTAGTAAAATATGTTGAAAAGCCTCAACTCTATGTTCAATCATAAGAAAAATTCCCACTCTTTCCAGGGATTGTGTTTCATGTGTTCTCAGGGTAACATGTCTTGGCTGTGGCAGCATCACGGCGCGGGAGGAGCTGCAGAGGCGCTTTGTCTCATTAAACCCGGATTGGAGCGCCCAGGCAGGAGCCGTGGCTCCGGATGGCGACGTCTTCTTAGAGGACGAGCAGGTCCTGAACTTCAGGGTCCCGTCCTGTGAGCAGTGTGGGGGGATACTGAAGCCAGAGGTTACGTTTTTTGGAGACACGGTGGCCAAAGCGACGGTGCAGTTCGTGCAGGAGAGACTGGCAGAGGCAGACGCAGTGCTGGTTATCGGCTCATCACTGCAGGTATAGAAAAGCAACCAATTTGTGTTTTCGGCTGCGTTTTCCGTTCAGCTATAAGTTCCATCCTCTGTGGCTCCGCAGGTGTACTCAGGATACAGGGTTCTACTGGCAGCGAGCGACAAGAAGATGCCGATCGCCATCCTGAACATCGGACCCACCAGAGCAGATCACCTGGCAGAGCTGAAAGTGAGGGGCCGCTGTGGTGACGTTCTGTCAGTCATCCAGCCCCTCTGACCCCACGGACCGGTTTAGAGTCATCTCTGCTCTGCTGACTGAACTAACTCAGACATTAGTAAGTCACCATCAGAATGAGGTGATATGAAAGGACCGACTAGACGGCGAGAACTGCTGTCCTGTTAGCACTTTCCACACTGCTGCGGGGAAAAAAAACGGTTTTAGAAGTCCAACTTGTAACGGGAAGGCTCAAACTGTGTTTGGTTTGTTTGTTTGACTTTCAGCTGAACATGACGAGGATCTGTGTCACATCCTCTCAGATGGTTCACAGTTCTTTAGAGGTGCTGCTCTAAAATGCAACTGTTTTGATCTAAAGTGACTTTTACTGAAAGATATTTGGAGAAGAGCAAGTAGCTGCAGAAGTACGAATACTTGTTTGCGAAATGCAATAATTAAAATGCAACTGCTGTCACAGTGCAATTAAAGATTTTAAATTCCTTTAACATTTAAAGCGTACTACTTAGTTTGTTTCCACTGCTTTCAAATATAGAGTTCTGAGATTACTACAAATAGTCAATACAAAAAAACACTGAAATCCAAAATGTTACATTGGAATAGTAGAATATTTCATTGACCAATAGCTAGCTTGAATGAAACATTTAAAAGTGGCTTCTGTTTAAAAGCTAAGTTATGGATTTTTATGGCATCTAAAATGTTCTCAAATTGTGTTTAAAAAAAAAAAAAGACATAAAAAAACCCACATCAGATTCAAGAGCATTTTATTTAATTTTAAACCTAACTTTGTTATTGAATCACAAACAGACAGAGGGAAGAGTGACTGTGGACTGACTGATACTGAGGTCCTTCATGATGCTTTGCTGCTCAAATCTCTCCTGCAGCCTGAGCCTCCAGTTCTCCAGCTTGGGCCTCGTCTCCTCCTGCAGAGCGGCGGGAACGCTGAAGGAGTACAGACAGAACCTGTGAGTGTTGCCGTCCGTCTGCCATGCCGCCGATGCTGTAGCCACCACCAGCGGCGTCATGGACAGACAGTTTTCAAAGCTCCTGGCCTGATCAAACCAGTAGGTGACCGGGTAACCCAGTAAGAGACCAAATATGGTGCACAGGTTCCAATCGTCAGATTTCTCCCCAACATAAAGAGGTTTATCAGCCTCGTCGTGTCGCCGAAACTCCTCCAGAAGGAGCAGAAAATCTGCCACCTCACCCGTCAGCCGTCCCCTCTGAGCATCAGAGACGGCGGGCTTCTCCAAAGACGCAGAGACATTTACAACGGGCGGACCGCCGCCACAAAGCGTCTTCTCTAAATTAGATCTGAGGGCATCTGCGTTGATAATGAGACCGTTTCCGTTTAAATCCAGCGTGAGGAGGGATCGAGACACGAGCTGGAGAGACCGCAGGCGGCTCAGATAGCGCTGGAGCTGTTCGGCGCAGGCGGCGTTGCTGTCGTACAGGAGAGCAGGCTTCAGCCCCAGATCCACAGTCAAGACCTGAGCAGCAAGATTCAGACTTTGAGCCACGGAGAGACTCTTTCTACCAGAACGCAGAGAGTTACGGGCTGCAGAGACAAAGAGGTCCTCGACTGGCATGGTTGAGATAAAATAATTAAAATAAAGTCTTTTGCGGGAGAGTTTGGGGCAAATTCAATCTGTACCTCAAAGAAAATAGAGATGACGCATGTGCACTTGTGTACATAGGAGGGGGGAAAAAAATGTCATGTAAACAAAAACACTTTGTTTTCCAAGTATTTCATCATGTCCCTCACTTCTTCTTTGTTGGTCCAAGATTCCTAAAAAAGGGGCAAAACCAGCACTTTAGTCACAAAGAACTTTTTTAAGTAAATATATTGCTTCTACATTTTCTGCCAATGTTTCAGAATAACTGTAAACTTTTCCGTAATACAGAAATATGTCTTACAATCATCCTGTTTTTGATCAAGATCAGCAGGTTAAGTCACCGGCTGAGGAGACATCAAGTCGAAATCTGAGAGATTTCTAGCCACCCAGACTCCGGCGGCAAACAAACCCAGGTTAACCAGAAGATTCCTGAAATGAAGAAAACAAAGAAAGAAGCAAAATAAGAAATGTTTACCGTTTTTGTTGCTGTGGTGTATTTCTGTTTAAAGAAACTACGTGTAAGCCATTATGGACTACTTTAGTTTGACTGGATCGAGAACCCGGAGGCTAAGTCTAAAACTTCCTTCTCTGGCTCCTACCACATTATTTCTAGGGATAATGTGATCACTTGTTATCCAATATATCCCCCTGAAGATCAGAAACCCAGGGGGTTTGCTAGTTTAGTTCATACATACCAAGTGAAAAGAGTTTAGGCATCATAAGTTCCCGAGAGTTAACGGAGGAATGGATATTATATAAAAAATTACACATATCACATGGAATACATAAAAATGACAAGCCCGTACGTGTAAATAACATGCTTTAGCTGACTAGCATTAGCATCAGTGAGCGGCACAAGGACAAATCCAGCAGCATGAGCTAACGCTAGCGGCACAGTAAAACTCAGCACAAAATTACCACAAAATAACACACTTCTCACCTCCTAAAGTCGTTTCTGTCTGTCGCAAAGCGATACGTCGAGCTGATCCACTCAGACACCCGGGATGGAAAGCTCCCTTTCGCGTTTGAACCGCTCATCGTGCTAGCAGAAGGTGGCAGCGAGGAGCGAAGACGGAACCAGCGTAGGCATTTGGGAGAGGGGACGAATTTAGTTGTGGCACAAATACGGGTGCCCGAGAGGATTAATCTCCGCTCGTGTCAATATAATATTACATGACCAAAGATGTCTGCCACCAGGTACCGTCGGTTTCTTAAACTGTGTGAGGAATGGCCCCGAGACAAGACCAAGAAGGCACGGGATCTGGGGACATTTCTGGGGCAGAGAGTGGCTTCTGCGTTCCGCGAGGGTGAAAACACGCAGGTAGAAGGTCACGCACACGGCTCCATCGATCAGCGCTAACAGAGGACGCCCTTGTTTTTAGCATTAGTTGTTGATACCTGGGGGAGCTTCTTTATTATTACTCTGACAGCACTGCTAATAATCCGGCTGCAAAAACAGATAACAGAAGTTCGACTTTATAGAAATAGGGGAAATCCCCCCACCCCCAGCAACTATTTTTAAAATTACTTTTGCTCAGGTGTTACCCTAGATGAACCAATTAACTGGATGCTATTCTTTGATTGACCATTCTTGGTGATAATCAAGTCAGATACTGAAAAACCAGGTTTCTCACTGTTCATGAAAATAACTCACTAGTTTCATCCTTTAGACACATAGCCTCAAACTAAGGCAGTTTGTTTATTAAAAATAACAATATAGCTCATATTTTTCTCTTTATTGAGCTAAAATCCTTGGAAATAAAACTCAAAATACTTACTAACTCAAACCAGCAGGTCAGACCTTAATGGAAACCGGATGTTGGTATTGGCCAGGAAAAACCTATTCAGTTCATCTGCTCTAGATTAATTTCTGACTACTTTACATTTATATATTTAAGTAATACTGACTCCAGTTCTTTGCAGTTGTTATAGAAGAAGTAGAATTATGCACATAACACAAATTTAGCATAAATATAGAAAACACTCATCTTAGACATCACTAGTTATTCATAAATTTTTTTGGGGGGCGGGGGGGGATATAATTCCAAACAAGTTTGTCAAACTTTAGCAACTTGATTAATTACTAATTTGTAAAAGGTAAATAAAGTTGTTGTGCATGCTCCTTGACATATAAATAACACATTTTGCTTCTTCTTGTCATACGTCTCCAGCTTGCAGATCCCGAGAAATGTGACCAAATGTATGAAAGTTTGGCTCGCATCAATGGAAATGTATACAGACAGCGGGTAAGTATGCATCCAAATGAACTGCATTGATGAAAACCTGATTCGTTTATGATTTATCACAGCTTGGCCAGTAATCCACTTCTTTTGCTCTACAATGTTTCACAAAAAGATTTATGCTTCTTGAACGTTTGCACATTTTGATTTATAATAGCCACAAATGAAATCTATTTTATTGACTTTTTTTGTCATGGTAACGATACAAAGTGTTGACGGAGAAAGTCTGCATGCAAATGCATGTCACACCTTTCAGATTTTTTGTGTTAAATGCAAACCATATTATTATTTTCCTTTCACTTAATTCTGAACTACTTTTTGTTGTTCAGTCACATAAAATCCGAGTAAAATAAAATGAAGTTAGTGGTTGTAACGTGACATAATGTGAAAAGTAAATAAATACTTCTGCAACTGTGAAGATGATAGTAAAACATGTTTTATTTAAAGTGAAGGCTAAACTAGGTTAATCTGTAAAGAACCTCCACTTTTAAAATCTATTCTAACCACAAATACCACATGTATAATGCATAGAGTGTCATGTACTTTGTGTTGCCAGTGTTTGTCCAAAGAAAGTAAACCAACTAGAATGAAAATATGTCATGTGTGTAGCCTGAAAATTTCACATTCAGCTCCTAATAAGTAGAAATTGTGCAGAATACAGAAAAATGTAGCAGGAAGCTTTGTTGTATAGAATGTAAATATGTTTGTGTGTTTTAGTTTCCTCGTGTGAGAGACACAAGTTTTACAGGAGTTACAGTGGAGGAGTGTCGAGTACTTTTGTCAGGTATGCACTCTGATTACAATGTGCAGCGTCATCATTGCTCTTAACCAGTTACAATAAAATGACCCTGAAAAAACAGTGATGTATTTTTACACCTTATTTAATAATTGTTTTACAGGCAGTATGCAACAGAGCATGGATGAGGAAAAGAAGGGTTTATGGAAGTCGCTAATGGAGAGATTCTCCTCCAAATCACCAGAAGACGGTCCAGAAAAAGCTCCTGAAAAATAACATTTTTCTTTTCTATGTTGCTTGTATAAAAATAAATATTATCTTTGTGGATTTGTCTTTTTTTTTGTTTTGGACTATTAAAATATTTAAATAATCAATACTGCTTTTCAAAAACTAAACCAGAACATCTGAAACAACCAAACAAATGTTTTTAACAGCAATTGCAATACACTATCACTTGATAGGCAATAGTCAGGCTGTTAACGTCACAGGGAAAAATCTGAAACTGGAAGGACATGGAGGAAATGAAACATGAATAATGGAAGACACAAGAAGGGAGAGAGAGAAGAAAACATACATGGAGAAAAATGAGGAATGACACAAAAAAAAAAGGAAGAAGTGGGGACTTGATGCGATTAAATTGTTCTGCTTACACAGGCTAACGATGAATCCTGCTGAATCTTGAAAGACTGTGATAGATTAGACTGACTTTGAGCGATCGCCTTAAAGCAGTGGTTCTTAACCTTTTTTGACATACCGAACCCACCAGTTTCATATGTGCATTCACTGAACCCTTC
>NW_015113204.1:298676-329525 GCF_001443285.1 Poecilia latipinna
CGAACCCCTGGGGTTCGATTGAACCCAGGTTAAGAACCACTGCCTTAAAGCTACAGTTGGCAAAAGCAACCCCGTCATGTCATAATTTTTCTGTACAACGTTTTAAGACCGTGGCGTTTATTTTACTCAAGGTTATCATGCTGTGAGAATCTCACTATCCATGTCCAGATTTAGCATTATGTGATGGACTGAAATGTGCTTATATGTCAAAGGTATATGCACTCTTTGCTTTATAGATCTGTTAATGTTTATATTTACAACCAAAGAAAGTTCAACTCCTTTTGCAGAAATAGTGTTTGTGATTATTTATGTTTGGGCTGTGATCTACTGGGACAATCTTCTTGTTTTTAAGGAAGGACTCTTCAAAAGTTTGCTTACAAAGTCTTATTTACAAATGAGAAAATGCCATTTTACGACAGTGAGTACATTTTATGCAAGTAAAATTAAAATGGATGTCAGCATGTTTAAAGAGAATTACGTTTAACTCATTTAAATTAGTTGAAATATGTATTTGTGAATTATGCAAAGCCTAATCAGCTACATGTTGAAGCTGCAACTCCTCTTATTCTCACAGCAGTGAACACCAGGCTGACGCCACGTTAGAAACAGGATCTACAGCAGCTCATTTTAAACAGAAAGAGATTTTATGAACACAAAGTCTTCTTACGTCCGTCTTTAAAAAAAAGTTGCTCTGGTTTGCTTAAAAAAAAAAAAAAAACTCATTTTATTTACAAATGGAAAAACATACAAATTAGAACACCAAACTTTTACACGCATAAATGTTAATTGGAAAAGCATGACCGGAAAAAAATGTTTAGCAAAGGAAGCACAGAAAAATACCACAACTCGGTTCCAATGGGGATCCTGAGTTAAGCTGGATACTCGAAAGCTTTGATCAGATTGTACTATACTTTAATTTGTTCATTAGTTTGACAGGAATAGTGCACATTTTTAAGAGTTAGTTGAAGAGAACGGTGGTCTGCAGAACAATTGGGTGTGATTTACTAATAACATGTAGACAGGTCCTCGTCAAACTGATAGACAAAAGCTGAATCATAAACTCAAAAAAAAAGCAGCTGTGAAACTGATCTGTCATTTCTGCAAAGGAATTTTATCGTGACGAGTCAAGATTTAGCAATGGAAATAAACACACTGCAATGTGCTCTACTCTTCCTTTTTCTCTGGGTTATCTCTCCATATGCAGTAGTTGAGGGCTGTGGCGAGGCACAGCCAGGACAGATAGGGAGCGAGGAGCAGGGTGGCGGTGTGGCTGATGGAATACCAAGACACCATGGTGGCTCCAACCGTCCCCGTGAGAAACACGATCTCCACCAGGGCCTGAATTACACAGGGGGAGGGCATCTCATTGACTGGACTGGATTTCAAACATTGATCATCCTCTACATGCATTAGGTAACCTGTTTGAGTGAAAAAAACCAAACAAAAACATACCCATTTCAGCTTGTGTGCGCCAAAGAAAATGGGAGTCCAGGCCCAGTTCAGAGCGAGCTGCAGCCCATAAAGCCCCAGTGGAACCACAGCATCTTCAGTGAAACCTCCAAGCTCTTTCCAGATCAGGTAGGAGCCATACCTGCATAAAAGAAAACATTCAAAAAAATAAACTCACTCTAGAGCAGAATGGCTGTATGAGTCATCTAGTGTCCCACTTACCCCATTCCAGTGTACAGGCAAGTCCACACCACAGGGAATGCTGCGTTTGGTGGGCGCCATGAGGGTTTGTTCAGGGTTGGGTACCAGTTTTTTACCTCTTTGCGTGTAATGAAGCCACCATAGAAACCACCGACGTGTGGCAACGCCGTCATTCCAATCATAGGCAGCCACATGGTCTGAGATAAGAGCAAGTTGTAACAGTTTGCCCTGCTAAAGCTGCAGATATTAACTACCATGTTATACAATAACTTTCATAAACTCTGAAGAGGCAGGCAAAAAAAAAAAAAAAAAGCATTTTTCAGGGTAAAAGCACAGCTGACCTCTAATTGACAAGATCATTGGACAAGTCATGAATGAAAGACTAAAATGTATAAGTAGCTGATAACTAAACTGTGTTTTTAAGTGTGACTGTAATATTACAATATCTCCATTTCAAACAAAAACAAATGTAAAAATGTTGACTTTTTTCTGTATTTTTACGCAAACTAAGAGAATGAACCATGTTGTTCAATCTTTGTGTATGAAATGTTTCAAAACATGTGCATAAGTTCCCACCACAGAGTGATCAACACAATGTCTAGAACGTGTGGACGTTTGTACCACACTTGCACAAAATACAACATAATTTTACATTATATTACATCTACCTACCTTGCAAAAACAAGAAAAAAAATTTGACAACATATTTTCATTTCCAAAGTTAACCTACAAAATCATCTACAAGGTTGGATGTTTTTTTTTTCTCCATGTTTTTCTATGTCCATGTCTTCCAAGGTTTTGAGACCATTCTAGGCTGACAATGTCATTCAGAAATGAAAACCACAATAAAAGTGGATTTGAAACACCGGCACACTTTTGTCTGTCTGGAAATCGAATAGAAACCTTTCAGGATAAAATAATTGTTGCAGAAAGTGCAAAAGACATGCTGCGTTGTTGAATATGATTTGCTTGTTCTTCACAAACAACAACAATGTTCAACTTTAGGTCATTCTGAACAGGTGAAAATAGTAGCAAACTTAAGAGAGCACATACTATATATGCTTAATTAATACATAAACTACAGCCTATTTATGTGGAAACGTAAAGCTACATTTTATACATGTACACATTGTCTCGAAGCACTTGGATATTGTAGGTTTCCTTTTCATACGTTTTATGTTGCAGTACAATGTATATTTTTCTAACCAAGTTACTAAGTTTCATAACTTTTGCTGCACTGAGCACCTTGTTCAACTGATCTTTAAAGTGTGCTATAGAAACACATTTTGAGCTGACTTAGCTCTATAGTGTAATTACTTTGGATTTTGTTTCTTCAAATAAATAAATTTTAATTTTTAACCTTTAGTTTACTGTTTTATCAGTGTATAAGCCGGTCAAGTTTTTACCAAAAAACATATAGTCCAGTCTATTTGTCCACAGTAACCATTAATTTAACAACCTCCCAATAAAGTTGGTTACGTGTCATTATGTATTTCTTATTCAATCTCCAGGAAGGTCAAGGGCCTACCGGTCCTGCTGATAACTCCATGTGGGTACATGGATAACCATTCAAATATTTAGCTAATATAACCAGATTCAGTAAGTTAAAATTACAGGATCAGCTTTTGAATCTAGTACTGTATTTGAACTGTAAACTTGTATGCCTTGTTTCGTAACTTGCGCGGTGTAAGGCGTGTCCAAACTGACAGTTCTCCAGAATACTCAAAAATAATCTGCTTAATTAATATAAAAAAATATGGACATTTCGTGGAACTGTAGGAATAATGGCTGTTTTGGCAGGTTGAACGGCATGTAAACAAAAAAAGAGCTAACACGCATTTCCTTTGTTGTAATATTATTTAAGACACACAAAGGTCAAAGTTCCAGAAAAAAGTAATTTCACTCATCGTGTTTCTGCTCTGATCATGAGTTTGTTTGAAACACTTACCATCTCTCAGTCCGGATAGTTGATATGCTGTATATATAAAAGCTAAAAACAGCAGCAGACTACAGACATGCAGTCCCTAGCATGCTGATAGTCCAGTGATATAGCTGCTTTTAAAGGGCAGGGCAGCCTTATCGCCGCGGTCACTCCTCAGTCCCTCCCACGATCAGCCTCCCAAACGACGTGACGGCGCTGTGGCCAACGGCTGGTCGTGAGGATACAAATCTACCTACAGTCAGGAAGTCTAAATAACATATAACACTGAGAGAGCGAGGGTCAAAAATGACAGAAGCTAACACTTTTCCTGCTCAGCCTGTTACTACTACAAGTTTCCCGTTGGCTTTTCAGTCGGCGGAAACGAGAAGACCACAAAGATTGCTAAAGGCTCAAGATAGTTCCCTCCCTTTTTACATGAATGGCGTTGACTCTTAGCTGCAGCTGTGATACAACCCCAGCGTGTCCCTGATGTTTAAATCATTAACATTTCAACATATTTGACATGGTTTACTGTTTTGAAACTTTTAAGCAGTCATGTATTCTCTAAAAATATAGACAGACATGGTATTTGTCAGAGAACAGCAATGACTACTTGAAAGTCAAAATACAGAAAATTATTTACTTCAGGAGGCTGAAGCTAATCTATGGAGGACCAAAACTGACATAATTAAAAATAAATAGGGCAGGACTCCCAAAGGTTTCGTAAACCTTTCCAGATTGATTATGGATTACTTTGTTTCTCTCTTTAATTGTTTTCAAGTGGACCTTTGTGTTTTAGACATGTCAGACAGGTTCTAAGTGATTTTTCTGACTCCACAGGTTTTTCTGTAACCATGGTTGGTTGTGGCTAGTGAATTACATCACTTTTCAGATTTTAACTTATAAAAAAACTTAAACTCCGAATCATTTTTCATTCAGCGAACAATTTTGCACTACTTTAATTTTAGTTTATCAAATAAATCACTTGGCCTGAAGTCAAAGTGCTTTTTCAAAATTTTTTTTTGTTCACATTAATCCAAAAGATTTATCTTCAATGAATCTTGGTTTCTGCCATTCGCAATGTGGATGTGGATCATAGACTTGAGAAATTCATGGCTCACGATGACTAAATGACTTTATGCAACATGTAGCTCATAGTTATATATCTGATTAATTTTGGTAATATGCCTGCATTTTCATAAACAGCCAGCATATCAACAATTTGTCACTCCTGTGGCTTCTACAAACAAATTATTTTTAGGTAATCTAAAGTATGAGTGAAAAAGCAACTGAACATTTCTTGTTTTTTGAAATTTTTTCATCATGTAGGGGAGGGGTGAAAGCTCTTCAAAAGACAAGGGAAGTGCATTTATTTTCTATTTAAGAAGTTTTCTCCTGGATAACAGGCTATACACAAACATCAGGGGATGTAATTTTTTTCAACAAATAAAATTGGTCCACTTGCAAACTTTATGTGGCACGGTTTTATTCAATAATTCATGACTGAAAAGAGTACAGAGATGAGACAAAAGCCTTTTAGCAAACGTCTCTCGTCCAGGCACTTCAGTTTATTAAATTTTTCTGGGGCTAAAAAACAAAAAGCTCAAGTTGCTGGTCAAGAGTATTACCAGAAAAAACTTTGCAGAAACAAACATGTAAATTACATAGAAAGAAGAGCATTCCAAACCAGTTACAATGGAGCCTGTTAGATACAAGGTTTCTGTTGCTCAATAATTTTGGACATTCGTAGTTTAAGTTCAAATTAGCCTACACATTACTCAAAATAAAAACGATCTGATTTAATTAGATAGCTTCTAAGAAATTTACAAAGTTTCTAAGCTGCTCCTGTGTGTGCGAAGGTGAGTGTGACCTGTCCTTGGTGTACCCTGTCCTGTGCCCAGTGACAGTACAGGATTAAATAAGTAAATAAAATTGATTAACAGCTGGAGGTACATAGTTAATTTTCTCAGTAATACCATAATAATAGTTTTTAGAAGCTGACTACCTCATAGCTGCCCTTACCACACAGAAAAAAAAACCCATCAATCATTGCTTTTAGAATCAGACTATCATGTAATTTGGTAGAAAAAACTAATTATTTTTTAGGTTACACATGCTGATTGGTTGTACAGAAATGACCTAGAAAAATACTGTAAACTGTACTCTACTCTTTTTTATTAGGGTTGTCTCTCCATATACAGTAACGGATGGCGGTGGTGTAACACATCCAAGCCAGATATGGCGCTAAGAGCAGAGAGGCGGTGCTGTTAATGGGATACCAAGACAACATGGTGGCTCCAATCGCCCCATCCAGAAGCACGATCTCAATTAGACCCTAAAATGTGAACATAAAACACATTTAATCAGACAATTTGCAATAGTAAAATTCACTTCTAGAATTTTAAAGTAACACTAAAAGAGACCTCTATGTTTTAAAGCCTACCCATTTTTGGCTGTGTGCACCGAAGAAAAGAGGAACTGATGCCCAATTCAGAGCGAGCTGCAGCCCATAAAGTCCCATCGGAACCACTGCATCCTCAGTGAAACCCCCAAGCTCTTTCCAAATTAGGTAGGATCCATACCTGCATGGAAAAATACAAATAAAATAATAATAATAATAATAATAATAATAATGGACAAATTCTTAACACTTAATCCATTACAAAAGAGAAGATTTTTCTTTCTTCATAAGTGAGTACAGCACAAAAGCCTAAAGAAGGAAAATGTTCCTTGGAGCCAAAGTGGTAGCAGCTGCGTCTGCAAATAGACTCAAAAGTCTAAATATTTTCCATGGCAATATCATATTAATAGCATTATAATTGTTAAATCCAAAATATTTTGCTTGGTATCGCTATTAATTGCTAAACAGTAAAGATAAAATATTACTAGAGATTACAGTTTCATCAGCTATTTCAACAATTAGTTTGATGCAATGTTTTTATTTTTATTTTCAATACTTCTGTATTTTTAGGTTCAAAATATATTGTTTCAAAAGCAGAAAGGAAAGAAAACAGTAAAATCTCAGATGTTACAGTGAAAAATACATTTACAAAGTATATTCAGTTTTGAAATACTAAACCATCCATGCATTCAGATTAATCATCAGTATATTCAAGTATGTTTGAAAATCCACCTACATGCACTCTGCATCACTTTTTATTTTTGTTCCTCCTTAGCATGTGTAAAAATAACTTGCACTGCAGGAATGATAACAGAGCAATAAAGCCATACACGTACACTGTGAGGTGACGATATATCAGCTCCTGGTCCTGCGCTTTTCATTTTGAAAACATGAAAACAATTCCTGAATTAAGTACGAAAAGGACAGGTTCTCTTTAAGACTGAACTTAATGTTGTGTATAATTTACCCCATCCCTGTGTAAAGACTCGTCCACACCACAGGGAACGCTCCGTTCGGTGGGCACCATGAGGGTTTCTTCAGGCTTGCGTACCAGGTGTAGACCTCCCTGCGTCTGATGAAGCCACCAAGAATCCCTCCGACGTGGGGCAGGGCCGTGAACCCAATCATTGGCAGAGACATGGTCTGAAACAAGACCAGATGAGTTTATGACCGATTCCGATGAAGATAGGTCACAGGAATTATATAATACGGTGAAAAGTATTTGCTCCCAGACAAATATCTTCAGATTTTTTTTTTCTTTTTTTGTCACAACTTTCACATTAACAAGAACATTTTATTATCACTCAACTAATGCGACTAAATACAAAAGTAGTTGTTAAAGGGTGATTTCACTTATTAAGGGAAAATAACAATCCAAACTAATCTTGTCCCATGTAAAAAGAAAAACAAAGTAATTGCACAAGAATTCAGTTCAATTCAGCCACACAGCAGGATTTTTGAGCATGAATGGCCAGAAGTTATACCACAACATCATGTCCAAACTTCAACTAGGCTTCTCTGAAACCCTAATTTTGTCTAGTTTTTCAGTCATGAAAATCACTTGTTGTGATGCGTTTTGAATCATTATCCTGCTGCAAATCCAAGGGTGCATACATGGGCTAAAGACCATGAACCGATTTTTGAACATTCTCCATCTGAACTTTTTATTTTTTTTTTTACTAAGAACAGAATTCATGGTTTCTAAAATAGCAAAGTATCCCCAGATGTTTACACAATCACCTGCCAGTTTGCATGTTATTGTGATGTTCTTTTTCTGAAATGCATCAGAGGTCAGTACTGCTGCAATGTAGAAGAAAGGTTGAGAGTTTCAATTCTGGTCATTCAGGATGGAGTCTGCATGTTCTCTCTGTGCATGTGTAGGGTCTCTCTGGGTAGTTGTCCTCTCACAGTTCCAAAACATGTGGTTGTGAGGAGTGTGTATGTGCACAGGTGTTTGTTCTGGGTGTCTCTATGTTGCCATGTGACAGAACAGCGACCTGTCCAGATTATGCTTTATGCAGCATCTAACTGGATGAACTCTGCTTTTTGCATTTACTCTGTTTATGTTTATCAGATGTTATGATTATCAATGATCTGAAACATTTAATTATTTGGGGTACTATCTATGTCACATTTAATTGTGACATAAAGCATCCCTTTAAATACAAGTAAGAAAAAAGGGAAGTAAAATAAATGTTTTTCTAAGTATGTCCATGTTGTTGTTTTTTTGTTTTTGTTTTTTACAAAAAATAAATTTCTGGCTGAATTAGCACAAATATGAATGTATCAATTTAGTCACTGTTCATCAGATAGTCTGGGTAGGGGAACTTTTTCTGTGACAACTAGCTTTTGCAGGTAAAAGTCTATGCAGTAAGGTAAAAGTAGGTGTCCATTTCCTGATCGAAGGGAGATCATATCTATCTATAGAGAATATCATATTCTTCTTGAAAAACGGCCTAATAACATAATCTTATTGTGCGTGTTTTTGTTTTTGTCTTATTCTTATTTTACTTTTACAGAACATACAAATCACCGTGTAATCAAATTTAGATCCACTATGTTGACATAAATGACATTAAAGTAACGTTTTTTCCTGCGTAGTAGAGTTTTACAGAACATATAAAACAAATAAAGCACGTGACTAATAAAACATTCTGTTAAGACAATTTATATTCTAACCTCATTTAACTCGAAAGTGGTCGAGAGAGACATGACTAAAACCATTTAAAAGTGGCCTCGAAATTCAGAGCAATTTGTGTCTTACCGTCAGCGTGCCTGAGCTCAACAAGCAAGTAACTAGTAATGTAAGAAAGCTGTATGCAGTCGTTTACGTAAACTGGCTGGTTTCTGAAGGTGAAGGCTATTGTCCGACACTCCCTACCTTACAGAAGGTAGGGAGAAAGAAGGCAAACAGCGTAACGTCACCACGTTCTGATCAGCTATTGGCTGCAAAAACAAAACCCAACGTACAGTTGTTAAAATAATAAACATATTAAATAACGCCGAAATTGTCCACGGGTCAAACAGTACCTTTCCGTGTTCTGATGCTAATTTAAAATTGCCCAATCACGTCTGTTTTATTATATTTATTTATTTGCTGAGATTACAAAACGTTTAAGATGGCTCCCCACCTCTGCACCACAAAGAGACTTTTTGTGCCCCGTTCAACTTACCTCGGAAAAACCTAAATCTGGGAACATCATCACGCTCTGTTTAAAAAGGCTTTATGGAGAGGTCAATTAATACATTAGCCGAAGAAGGTATAACTACTTCAACATATTTTTATTTTATATTTTAATAAAGTAAGTTACCATCCAAAAAATTACAAAAGTAAGAGTAAAAACGCATTTCATAAGAAGTCTAGGAGAATATCTGATTTAATATTTCAATATGATGCAATCAAACAGACAAAAATACGATTATGTGTAAATTCTAGTATTTTAAAAACTAAAGCACAGCAGACAAAGCTTGTTTACAAACAAGAAGTCTCACTTCAATATATTTAGGTATGTTTCTGTGTCTGATGCATTTTTAGTTAAAACATGTTTGTTCTTCATTCAGTGATGCATCCAGAAATTTCACTCAAGCAAAAGTAGCAATACTTTCTAATATTACTATAATTAATATTATTTTAGTAATGTAATGTTAAGTAAAAATATAAATGATGGCACTGTAAAACAACTAGATGTCCATGTTTTCCATGCAGTTGCTCTAGCAAACAAGCTTCGTTAACAGTCTGCACCAAAATAAATGAATTGAATCAATGAATCCATTTAGCTGTTTTTAGTGTTTATAGCTCTAGTGCTATAGCATTAAGCAAACTTGCTAGGAAGTCAAGTCATTTGTATAGCACATCGTAAGGCACTTCAAAGTGCTTTACTTAATAATAAAAATATAATTAGCAAAAAAAAAACAAAAACGAAACATAATGACAGAAAAGAGAAGTTATGAAAAGTTCAAATACAGGTCAGAATAAATCTATTTTCCAATATAAATTAAAGGCAGCTCAAAACAAAACCAAGTTTAGCCTTGATTTAGTTCAGCAGTTATGCAGTTTTCTGGAAGTTTGTTCAAAAATAGAGGAGCATAAAAAACTGAATGCTGCTTTGAAGTGTTTGGTTCTGGTTCTGGGGATTGTTATGGTTATGTAAGCGTGCAGCAGTGTGAATGTAAGTAGATAAAAGGGATGGAGAAAGGACACAGAATCATACATCCATTTTCCAGCTACACGTACAAAATCAGTCCCTTTTTATTCCGAGTGACTAGGCAGAGCACGATTAGCAAAACAGTAGAGTTTTTTGCAATTAATACTTTCAAATATAATCTAAGAAACTGCAAAGTCTCTTAGATTAGATATATGTGGCTCATGTAATGAGATACAAAAACTGGGAACTCTCAGAAATCACTGTACGACCCTGTAAGTGCAAATAAATACAGAGCTGTGAAGAAATAACCTCCCATTTACAGGTTTCTTATGTTAACTTAACTTCATTGTCTCAAAACATTGGACACATTTTTACATCAGGCAAAGATAACTTGAGGAAATACAAAAAGTAGTTTGCTAGCTGGTGTGAGCTAGCAAACTAGCTCACACCAGCTAGTGTGAGCTAGCTAGCTCACAATACAAAAATACAGTATCTGTATAAAAATACAGATACTGTATTTTTATCTAATACAGTAAAAAAGCAAATGTTTCGAATAACCGGCAAGGAGTCTTTCACATCTCTGCTTAATAATTTTAAGTCACTTTTCTTAGCAGGATTGTTTCAATTCAGCCTCCATTTGAGGCATTTTGAACATGAGCGTCCTTCTTCAACCAGATCTAAGCTGCACTTTGACTAGGCTACAGCACAACCTTTTTCTTAAGTTCATTCAGAGATGGACTTGATATGTGCTTTGTATCATCGTCTTGCTGCATAAGTCAAGTGTGGGTGGGCATTCTTCTCCCAGTCCAGACAAAGGAGAGGTGTGTGGAAAAAAAATGCATGACATAAAAAAAAAAAAAACATTTCTACTGGAAAGTTATGCAGTTTTTCTGCTTGTAAAGTAAGACAATGTGTAAAGGTGAATGAGAAGACTGAAGTTTTTGTTTTTTATCCTACAAAACTTCATGCATTGATTCCAGCTCATTCTTTTGCTTTTTGATTTGTTTTCTATTGTCTGTTCTATTTGCAATGCGCACTATTGTAAATAATTCGTATTTTTAATGCACAAATACACATGGAGATTTTGGAAATTTTTAAATGAACCTACTCAGTTACTCAATCTTGTTTATTTTCTATAATTATGCAGTAAGAATGTTGGAATGGTGTCATTATAAGACACTTAATTCTGTTTTTATACGTTTGACGTTCTGTTTTTATATGAATCAGTTTGCTGTTGTTGCACAGAAACTTCCCCACTGAGGGACAATAAAGAATATTTCTATTTCCTATTTTTACTCTACATCCCAATTTCTTCGAGAAAAAAAAACAACAACAACAACCTCCATCTTATTCACAAACAACAACTTGCTAGTGTGCATGCATAAAAAAAAAAAAGTCCGGGATGCTCCAGAGTTCCCAGTCCACTCGGTGAACTATGAGCCCCTCCTCCAAGACACACCTTTTCCTCCGTGGTCCTCCGGCGTTTCTTACCTTCTTTCCGCTCCTCTCAGCGTCGTTGTCTGGCTGTGAACTCTCACCCCAGCTGCTTGGGAAATGTCACACAGGCAGGGAGGCCCGTGCTGCAGTAGGGGGGGCGTAATAGGAAGGAAAAAATAACATTTTCTCCATCTCAGCGCATCATTCAGCAGAGACTCTGCCGTGCAAGAGTGCCACATCCCGCTACCAACCACCAACAGCAGCAGCAGCAGCCGCCGCCGATAACGCACCGCAGTCTCGGTGCTCGTTTCGCATTAAACCTGATATAATAATAATTAAAAAAAAAAAAAAAAAACCGTGGCAGACATGTGAGTAGCAACCCATCGCTGTCGTTCTCCACTTTCCCGTTGCCTGGTGTGTGTTATTGCTATTGTAGCCTCAGCAGCAGCAGCAGCGGCGGTCAGTGAGCCGTGTGGTGGCTCATTCTGCTGGGCTTGAATCTGCTCATTCAGAGGAGGGGGAAGGGGGGCGTTCTTTAAATTATTACATGGAAAAAGATGGTTCCGATTCGGGCTGGTTAATTGGATCAGAAAGGTTGTGATTTTTTTTCTCTCCATCATTGTTGTATTCTTTTCAGCAGATTCCCCTGGCTGTGCCTGTGTGTTGGATGTGTAGCTTTAGCTGATTAGCCTGCTCGCAGTGAGTGGATGCAGCTGTGTGTCTCCAGTCAGATGTGGAGGCCCAGGTTAGAGCAGGAGCATAGTGCGGTGCTGCTGATGTAGGCTACAATGATAACAGTAATATTAATACTAACACGTAAAGCGACAACAGAGATTATACGTGTGAATGTTTGTTTGATCAGCTGCCAAACTCAGCTGCTGGTTGATGTATTTTTTATTATTTTTTATCCTGCCTGACCTGAAGAAGCATAGCTGGACTGGGAACTCTCAGAACTCACTGTACGACCCAAATCGCAGGATTTTTCCTGCTGTATTTTGCTTCTTTCTGGATTTTCGAGCTTTTGTCAGATTATTCTTGACTTACACTGATCAAAACCTGGTTCATTAGTGCATAATTTATATGAGCAGATGCACTGTATGAGTTGAAGCTGATATTAAGGAAAATAAATGATTGAAAAAGCAGATAGTACTCTGAGATCCTCTGGTTTGTAATGATGCTGGGACTTCTGCTATTATGTGGTCAAGCTCGGATACTATCACGCATTTTTTATTTGAGAATTACATTTTTAAGAGTTGTTTTTGAGTTATTCTAACACAATTTTAACTGCTTGTGTAGTAATCAGGTCTTTATATACAGTTAGATCCGTCACAAGATCTATATAACTTGGATTTTAGAAAAATAAAGGATACAATGTCGTACACTAAAGGAAAATGCTTTAAAGTGCTGTTTGTAAACATTGGTACTGCTATCCCATTGGTAAAAATAATAGTGCTTTTCTTTTCGGCATTTTAACTAGATCCAGTGTAAGAACCATGATTCGGCCTGAATGTAAAGTTTTCTGCAGTTTAAGAAAGCGGTGCAATTGCCTTTTAGTTAGTAGGTCAAACATTATTATTTGCATGTTTTACAGATCTGCCAAAAAAAGTAATTTTTTTGTTCATATTTATCACATTTATTTAAATTTTAATTATTATTATTATTATTATTATTATGATTTGTATTTTTTAACTTCAATCAAATGTTTTAGGTACTCTAGGTTGCTGTTTTGCTTCCATCACATAAGCAGCTGCTACTGGTTATATGAAATATAATCTAATGTACTATTCCTACAAATTATGAAAGACGAGGCTGAAATTGGTTCTAGATTTTCAGAGTGTGGTATAAAACCATATCATTTCTTTTTTTTTTTTTTTTGGCGTCTGGACTTACTCGGACAAAATTTAGGACTTCTTAATATTTAAGGTGCAGAATGTGAATTTAAACGTGTTTTTTTTTTTTCATTCANAAGCGTGCAGCAGTGTGAATGTAAGTAGATAAAAGGGATGGAGAAAGGACACAGAATCATACATCCATTTTCCAGCTACACGTACAAAATCAGTCCCTTTTTATTCCGAGTGACTAGGCAGAGCACGATTAGCAAAACAGTAGAGTTTTTTGCAATTAATACTTTCAAATATAATCTAAGAAACTGCAAAGTCTCTTAGATTAGATATATGTGGCTCATGTAATGAGATACAAAAACTGGGAACTCTCAGAAATCACTGTACGACCCTGTAAGTGCAAATAAATACAGAGCTGTGAAGAAATAACCTCCCATTTACAGGTTTCTTATGTTAACTTAACTTCATTGTCTCAAAACATTGGACACATTTTTACATCAGGCAAAGATAACTTGAGGAAATACAAAAAGTAGTTTGCTAGCTGGTGTGAGCTAGCAAACTAGCTCACACCAGCTAGTGTGAGCTAGCTAGCTCACAATACAAAAATACAGTATCTGTATAAAAATACAGATACTGTATTTTTATCTAATACAGTAAAAAAGCAAATGTTTCGAATAACCGGCAAGGAGTCTTTCACATCTCTGCTTAATAATTTTAAGTCACTTTTCTTAGCAGGATTGTTTCAATTCAGCCTCCATTTGAGGCATTTTGAACATGAGCGTCCTTCTTCAACCAGATCTAAGCTGCACTTTGACTAGGCTACAGCACAACCTTTTTCTTAAGTTCATTCAGAGATGGACTTGATATGTGCTTTGTATCATCGTCTTGCTGCATAAGTCAAGTGTGGGTGGGCATTCTTCTCCCAGTCCAGACAAAGGAGAGGTGTGTGGAAAAAAAATGCATGACATAAAAAAAAAAAAAACATTTCTACTGGAAAGTTATGCAGTTTTTCTGCTTGTAAAGTAAGACAATGTGTAAAGGTGAATGAGAAGACTGAAGTTTTTGTTTTTTATCCTACAAAACTTCATGCATTGATTCCAGCTCATTCTTTTGCTTTTTGATTTGTTTTCTATTGTCTGTTCTATTTGCAATGCGCACTATTGTAAATAATTCGTATTTTTAATGCACAAATACACATGGAGATTTTGGAAATTTTTAAATGAACCTACTCAGTTACTCAATCTTTTGAATGGGAGTATGTTGTTTATTTTCTATAATTATGCAGTAAGAATGTTGGAATGGTGTCATTATAAGACACTTAATTCTGTTTTTATACGTTTGACGTTCTGTTTTTATATGAATCAGTTTGCTGTTGTTGCACAGAAACTTCCCCACTGAGGGACAATAAAGAATATTTCTATTTCCTATTTTTACTCTACATCCCAATTTCTTCGAGAAAAAAAAACAACAACAACAACCTCCATCTTATTCACAAACAACAACTTGCTAGTGTGCATGCATAAAAAAAAAAAAGTCCGGGATGCTCCAGAGTTCCCAGTCCACTCGGTGAACTATGAGCCCCTCCTCCAAGACACACCTTTTCCTCCGTGGTCCTCCGGCGTTTCTTACCTTCTTTCCGCTCCTCTCAGCGTCGTTGTCTGGCTGTGAACTCTCACCCCAGCTGCTTGGGAAATGTCACACAGGCAGGGAGGCCCGTGCTGCAGTAGGGGGGGCGTAATAGGAAGGAAAAAATAACATTTTCTCCATCTCAGCGCATCATTCAGCAGAGACTCTGCCGTGCAAGAGTGCCACATCCCGCTACCAACCACCAACAGCAGCAGCAGCAGCCGCCGCCGATAACGCACCGCAGTCTCGGTGCTCGTTTCGCATTAAACCTGATATAATAATAATTAAAAAAAAAAAAAAAAAACCGTGGCAGACATGTGAGTAGCAACCCATCGCTGTCGTTCTCCACTTTCCCGTTGCCTGGTGTGTGTTATTGCTATTGTAGCCTCAGCAGCAGCAGCAGCAGCGGCGGTCAGTGAGCCGTGTGGTGGCTCATTCTGCTGGGCTTGAATCTGCTCATTCAGAGGAGGGGGAAGGGGGGCGTTCTTTAAATTATTACATGGAAAAAGATGGTTCCGATTCGGGCTGGTTAATTGGATCAGAAAGGTTGTGATTTTTTTTCTCTCCATCATTGTTGTATTCTTTTCAGCAGATTCCCCTGGCTGTGCCTGTGTGTTGGATGTGTAGCTTTAGCTGATTAGCCTGCTCGCAGTGAGTGGATGCAGCTGTGTGTCTCCAGTCAGATGTGGAGGCCCAGGTTAGAGCAGGAGCATAGTGCGGTGCTGCTGATGTAGGCTACAATGATAACAGTAATATTAATACTAACACGTAAAGCGACAACAGAGATTATACGTGTGAATGTTTGTTTGATCAGCTGCCAAACTCAGCTGCTGGTTGATGTATTTTTTATTATTTTTTATCCTGCCTGACCTGAAGAAGCATAGCTGGACTGGGAACTCTCAGAACTCACTGTACGACCCAAATCGCAGGATTTTTCCTGCTGTATTTTGCTTCTTTCTGGATTTTCGAGCTTTTGTCAGATTATTCTTGACTTACACTGATCAAAACCTGGTTCATTAGTGCATAATTTATATGAGCAGATGCACTGTATGAGTTGAAGCTGATATTAAGGAAAATAAATGATTGAAAAAGCAGATAGTACTCTGAGATCCTCTGGTTTGTAATGATGCTGGGACTTCTGCTATTATGTGGTCAAGCTCGGATACTATCACGCATTTTTTATTTGAGAATTACATTTTTAAGAGTTGTTTTTGAGTTATTCTAACACAATTTTAACTGCTTGTGTAGTAATCAGGTCTTTATATACAGTTAGATCCGTCACAAGATCTATATAACTTGGATTTTAGAAAAATAAAGGATACAATGTCGTACACTAAAGGAAAATGCTTTAAAGTGCTGTTTGTAAACATTGGTACTGCTATCCCATTGGTAAAAATAATAGTGCTTTTCTTTTCGGCATTTTAACTAGATCCAGTGTAAGAACCATGATTCGGCCTGAATGTAAAGTTTTCTGCAGTTTAAGAAAGCGGTGCAATTGCCTTTTAGTTAGTAGGTCAAACATTATTATTTGCATGTTTTACAGATCTGCCAAAAAAAGTAATTTTTTTGTTCATATTTATCACATTTATTTAAATTTTAATTATTATTATTATTATTATTATTATGATTTGTATTTTTTAACTTCAATCAAATGTTTTAGGTACTCTAGGTTGCTGTTTTGCTTCCATCACATAAGCAGCTGCTACTGGTTATATGAAATATAATCTAATGTACTATTCCTACAAATTATGAAAGACGAGGCTGAAATTGGTTCTAGATTTTCAGAGTGTGGTATAAAACCATATCATTACTTTTTTTTTTTTTTTTGGCGTCTGGACTTACTCGGACAAAATTTAGGACTTCTTAATATTTAAGGTGCAGAATGTGAATTTAAACGTGTTTTTTTTTTTTATTCATGTTTTAAAAAAAAAAAAGCTCCCTTAATTTAGGAATCTCCTTTTACCAATTCTCTGTCTGATAACCTCACATCTTGTTCAACCTGAATTTATTATTGGCCTGAAAGTTCAAAAAGTAGTAAAATTGCTTTCTAATGGGCAACTCTTCTGACAGTAAGTAAAAGAAACAAACAAAAAAACAAAACAATCAAAAACCAAAATGAATTTTTGTTGACATTTTCTCATACTGGTTTATTTTTTTTCTTAACTTATGTTGAGCTGGAAAACAATAAAAGAGACTCGGTACTTTTAAAAAAAAAAAACTGTGTAGGAATTTGGTGGTACGGAGTCCTTGCAGCCCAAACATTTTAGATAATATTCTTTTACTTTTTATCCATGTGGCATAAATTCTCGCTGTTTCAAAGTTAAGTTAAATTACAAAAATGACACTAAAAGCAAAATTTCTAAAATTCTGCTAGGATATCTTTAGTATTTCAGTTATAATAATGTTGACTGTCGCTTAATGTGCTACATGGATTTGGACACATCTACTTTAGCCAAGCTATATACCTAAATAATGTTTAAGTGCCCATTATGCTAAATAGCAGACATATTTGCTGTCCTACCTGGGAAGAGTTACACTAGGAGCATTGCCAAGTGTTATTGGTGGGGTAATTGCATAGTCTGCATGCAAACAGATTCTTAATGGTGTTAGCTTTTAATAAGGGAAACATTCTTCAGATACTATGGACTCCTTCCAGTGTTATTTAGTCTGAGTATCATGATTATCTGACCAGACGTTTACATAGACTTATTGTGTTTTTAATCTCTTCTTAAGGCCCGAATTGATTTTTGTTTGGGATTGTTGTCCAGTTGGAGGATTCTTTTTTTTTTCTCCAACTTTCAATCTTTTGAAACAAACTATCACTCTCAGATGAAGATAATTTGGTTAGGATGTTCAAGAAAAAAAAGCACAAACAACTGGAAGATGCTAGAACGCCAGTGTCCACGGCGATGGTTTCACGTTGCCACAGATCGGGAGGCAAACTTGTTCAAAGCTAACAGCCACAAGCTGAAAACGTTGACAAACAAAATTTCTCCAGAGAAATTGCTTTTGGTTAGAGGACACTAATATTGGGCTTTCTTTCCAAAATGACAGTAAAGATGAGGCTTTCAAATCTACAAACACTGTTGTCAACCAGGGTGGTCATAGCGTTATGGTGTGGGGCTATTTTGCGTCCTGTGGCGTGGATACAATGCAAATTACACCCAAATTCTTCAAATTCACTTGTAATGAAGAGATTAATTGTTGAATCTTAGACATAATTTACTGTTCCAACAGAAAAAGATCCTAAAAAGAAAAATCAATGTTGCAGTCTGTTTATTTGTTCCACCTAGAGGAAAAAAAACATTTAAAATATGTTGTTAGAAGTGTAAAATGACTTGTAGTCATTTTGATTGATTGACTGCATGTAAATTTATAACCACAACTGTAAATCTATTCCCTGAATCTCAGTGTCTTGGTCCCTGTCTTTGTTTCAGGGGACAGAGCCGTCATCCTCTCTCGAAGATGTCCACGCAGGAGGCTTACTGGCTCGTGAAGCAGCTGCCCAGTAGAAGATCCTGGGATTGAGACGTGAATCCCTTTACACCGATGGCCTGGACTGAGTAAGAAACTTGAGGCCAAATGTGTGACGGGGCACATTATTTTGTCTCTGTTGTCCATTTGTATGCATGTGCAGCTTAAAGCTGATGAATTTGAGAAGGCCTGCTTGTAAACTTTCACTGTTGACAGGTTTCAGCTGGCCTGCTGAAGCTATGGGGAGCTGCTGGAGCTGTCTGTACAGAGACCCCATCCGAGACAACCATCTCACCAAATTTAAGGTCTCCGTTTTAAAACTTTTAGCATGCAAATCCTTTGCTGTGCTGTCGTTGCAGTTCTTGCCCATGTTGTTGGACGTAGTCAGCCTCTAAAACCTCTAGTCCTGTATATGTTTTTTCTCCATTTCTGTGAAATTCTTATTTTTATTAACTTTTATTTCACCAGGAAAATCCCACTGAGATTAAAAATAGTTTTTACGCAAGAATTTTGGGCAAGACTGACAGCAGCACACAGTTTACAGAACATTCACAGCTAAATAGAAAAAGTTAACACTGTCACAAATGAACTAGATTCTTAAATTAAATCTTTTATAGACAAATGATTTCTTCTCCAAATCAGTAAAAATGTCCTTAAAATATTTAGTGATAACAGTATCTGTTATCACATGTTTTTCTATTCCTGGTCCCATAAAGATAGATCAGAAAACTAGAACTTCTGTTTTTTTTTGTTTTTTTTTAGAAAAAAGTTTTTGTCAAAACTTCTTGACTTTCCACACATGTTGAAAAGCTTGCCTATTTATTTCTTCTGCATTTAAATGAATTATTAAAACAAGTATTTAAAAAAAGCTTTGACACCACAGAACAATAGATGTAATACTTAACAGCATGAAATAAGACACTGATTATAATCTTGTTTTTTGTATCAAAAATGTGCCAAAGTTTTATTATATTTTTCTTTTTTTCAGTTTTTTTTATACATCTTAACTGAAACTGGGTCGGTAAACACATCAACTTACTTCATGCACTTTATTCTGAGTTTAGTAACAATCAAATTAATCAAGGAGAAAACTGTTTGATTTCAGTTATTGGCTGATGGATTGATGCATCTTTAATTATGACACATAAAAGATAAAATAATTTTTTTTTGCATCAAACAAGAATGGAGTAATTTTCTTAAGAGGCAAGGAAGAAAAAAAAAAAAGAAAAACCTTGCAACACGCTTGCATAAATGCAATCTAAAAAAACATGCTTAGTGTATACCATTGTGTTTATTTTTTTTTTTCATGCTTTATTTTTGTTGTTTCCATACGTCTCGTGATGTTATTGTGTTTCACCGTCTTTCAGGTCATCAATGTTGATGATGAAGGCAACGAGCTCGGCTCTGGGATCATGGAGCTCACCCAGACTGAGCTCATTCTTCACACACGCAAAAGAGACGCCATCCGGTGGCCATACCTCTGCCTGCGACGCTACGGCTACGACTCCAACCTGTTTTCCTTTGAGAGCGGCCGCCGCTGTCAGACAGGGCAGGGTGGGCAGCACTTTCTCAGTTTTTATGCATAGTATGGTATTATTGTTGACCGCAAGATGTTTCTGTAATGTAACAGTGAGATATATATATATATATATATATATATATATATATATATATATATATGTAGGTATTTCTCTCTAGTTGTAGAGATGGGTCTTTTCAGATGACCAATATATTTTTTTAACTATTTGATTTATCAACACACAACAGCATTGCTGAATTTCATGTTCTCTTGTCTTTCCCATATTGAGGAGTTGTTAAGAGTAATTACTCTTTGTAAATGGATAAAAATGTTCCAGTGTAATTTATTTTCTAAGGTTGTTTTTCAATGTGCCATTAATACATTTTAATGTATTTTGCATAAGTGCTAGGTATGTCAATGATCTTGAAGGGCAATAAATGAGTTTTTTGGTGTTTCTCTTGCAAAATTGTTGCTGTACTGTTGGTCTATTAATGGTTATGGGTCATCTAGACTCAACGGGGTTAATGTGCAGAATTGTTGGCCTGTTGTTTTTAATGCAATTTTCTCCCTTTTCATTTTGCGTGAACCTCTGAGGCCATATAAATAAACTTGCCATGCTATGCCTGGACCTTGTTTTATCCCTTAAATTCCTCTTACCTGCCATGTTTTGTTTGTGTTTAAACCAGGAATCTTTGCATTCAAGTGTTCCCGGGCTGAAGAGATCTTCAACCTGCTCCAGGAGCTGATGCAATGCAACAGCATCAATGTGGTGGAGGAGTCAATGATGATGAGTCGAAGTGGCCACACGCCAGAGATGGACATGTCTCGGACACCACAGACTCCCAACAGTGAGTCACACCTGCTCATGCAATGCCTGCCAAACTTGCATGCAGCAATGCATTGATAGGATTTCTGCAAGCTTCAATCAATTTAAATTTTAAGAGTTGAACGATTTACAAAAAACCCCAAAACAAAACAAGGTTATCCTTCCTATATTTAAGTGATTGAAACAGGTTAAATATACATTTATTCGCATAGATTTGTCTTTGACACCTTAAAATGCAATGCAGAAGGCTTAGTAGTGATTATTGTAGACAACTACTGAAGTCCCTACTTTTAAGCTAAACAAAGCTTGTTAAATCTACACTTTTTCCACAACAAAGTATCTGGACAACCAACAATAACCCTTTTTCAAATCTTAATTCCAAGCAAAAATGTGTTCATTTTTATGCACTCAATATTCAGTTCTCCTCCTCTTCCTTGAATCATTGTGTCAATGCAGCCCAGCTCACGGAGATGGCATGATCGTCTGCTGAGCTGCAATGGAAGCCCAGATTACTTTGTCATCTGCCTTGTTGGGTCTGGTGATTCTCTGTGGGGTTCAAGGTCAGGGGCATTTACTGGCCAATCAAGAACATTGAGTCGGCTTTTGTTGCCTTTGGCAGTGTGGGCAAGCGCCACAACCTGCTGGAAAATGAAATCAGCATCTTCATACAGCATGTCAACAGAGGGAAGCATGAAGTGCTCTAGAAGTCTCTGGTAGACGGCTGCATTGATTGTGGACTTCAGAAAATACAGTGTACCAGCAGATGATGTGTCACCCCAAACCATCACAGTAACGTCACACTGGACTTCAAGCAATGTGGATTCTGTGCCTCACCGCTCTTCCTGAAGTCTACTCCTTGTGAAGCTTCCACAAATTCTTGAATAGATTTTGCTTGACAATCCTCTCAAGACTGCAGTTTTCCCTGTTGCTGGTACAACTTTTTTCTTTCCACTTTTTTTTTTTATTGATATACTTGGATAAGCCATGGTGTCCAGAAAGGGCAGGTGTCCTGTCACTTTTAGACGCGTTTCTGTTCCAACAGAGCTAATTGAAATGGTTAAACTAACTCTTCTATATGCCATAAAGTTCTTCAGATGCCTGTTAATGAACCATCATTTAATTCAAGTGTGTTGACCCCGGGAAAGAACTAAAACATGCGGGAGACCAGCCCTTGAGGATTCACTTTGGAAACCCCTGATTTAGAAGCTGCTCCTCTACTGCCCTCAAGTGGTGAAAGAAAGAAACCACAAGTTTTTACACTCTTTAAATCAGACATCTTCTGCATTACTAATTTATAGTTTTCCTTAAGGATTAGAAATTAAAGTCTAAGTTCTTTAAGTCAATTTACTGTAATTTTCACAGTTTCTTTTCACCTTCTCAGAATTAATCTTTGTGGTGAAATCTTCTTCAGTAGTTCAGAATTTCTGTAGGTTTCACTAACTTAAATTTAAAACATTTTAAGGCCTTTTAGGGACCTTTACCATTACCTATAACTCCACAGAAATGTATTAACTTTGTCCAGCCAAGTGGCGAAAAATTTGTACTTACCTATGATGGATGCAAAACGGCTAGCTAGCTAAGAGTATGCTAGTAGTGATATACTGGTAGCCTCAACCACTTCGAATCACAGAATGCTTGGCAAGTGACAAAAAATAATGCTTAGAATATATTTTAGATTAAGTAGTCCTGCCAAGACAACATTTAAGACCTGTGATTAATATATCAAAGACCAACTTAGTTTTTCAAAGTGAATTTAATACATTTTAAGGCCTTAATTTTGGGTCCATTAGTTTAAGGCTTTTTAAAGATTCACAAACACCCTGTATCTCCCCAACTCCCTTCTCACATTTAGAATGTTTTCATTAATATCAACACAATTATTATATATATATATATATATATATATATATATATGTATATGTATGTATTTTTATTTTTTACAAATGCAGTCAAATGCCTTAAGTGCTTGTTGAAATAACCATCCTTTTTAAGTACTGTAAAGAAAATAATAAATCCAGCCAAATATTTTGAGTTGATTGTCACCTTCCTGGTTTCTCTTGGTCTGTATTGTCTATAGCTCCAGCTTTTCCCGTCCAGTCCTTTCCAAACGGATATCCAGGTTATCCCATCAGAGGGGATTCCTCCCAACCATCTCTTGATGACCATGGACACAGCCTCATGGCTTTGGAAGACCAGGTAAGTCCTGTTTGCACCTCATAGCATATTTCCTTTGAATCCCAAGCTTGAACCTGTCTGTATTTCCTAACAGACTCACACCTATGTGAATACTGTGAGCATGGACGGAGATCTTTCCATGCGCCACTGTGTGCACTCTCTGCCTGAGGTGCGGCCTAGCGCTTTGCCCGAAACGACACGTGGAGCCATGCCGGTCGGAGGCCAAGGGAACCCACAGTCCAACATGAGATGCTGTCCGCTTGAGGAGCGCAAAGACCCCCAGGTGTTCCTACAGCCGTCCTCGCAGGAGGTCAAGTTCATGTTGGGGCCCACTCCAGCTCAGCGCCATCTCATGGAGAGGGAGAGGCTCGGGCACAATCCTCACAACCTTCAGCCAGCAGAGGGTGCTACAGGTTCAGAGACGGAGGGGGACGAGCCTGGGATGCACTTGTGCAACTCCCACTCCTATCACCATTTCCATCACCACATGCACCGGCATCCGAGCCACGAGCACCCAGACAGCTCCCAGAGCGGCGAGCTCACCTACGAGAACATCAACGGCCTGCGGAGCGGCCGAAAGCAGCGCCTGAGCCCCAGCAGCGTATCGCAGTCTGTGGGCTCGAGCAGCAGCAGCAGCACTGGGGATAGCCACTCACACTCACTGTTGCACTCACACGGCCACGGCCCTTCATCCCTGCCGCCTCAGGGCTACGCCTGTGAGAGGGGCATGGGCGGAGGCCACCGCCGGACAGCTCTTCTCAACTACGAAAACCTGCCCTCACTGCCACCTGTGTGGGAGTACAGCGCTTTGCAGCGGGACGATGAGCAGGAGGAGGACGATGAAGATCAAGATGAGGACGAATATGAAGAAGAGGAGGATGATTTTGACGAGTACGAGTTCTCAGAAGGCCCAGGAACGCCCAACGGGTACCACCAGGACAGTCGGGGTATCCACCGAGACGCCCTTCAGAACTATGTCAACACAGAGCAGGTGCAGCCGCCCCGGCTCCGGCACCCCTGCCCCCCGCATCCTCGGGCATGTCGACCAGACAGCGCGGGGCGAATATTTAGCTTTGATTTCCGAAGGCGATCACGTTCAGGGGTCGGAGGTTGCGAGCACGGTCACATGCCTCCTTCGCGGCAGCTGAATTACATCCAGGTGGACCTGGAGGAAGAACCTCCCCGCCAAGCCCTTGGCAGCGGGGTTGGCCAGCCACAGCACCAGCGCCTACCACCCAAACAATGTGGCCCGCCGGTACCCAGACGCAGCGAGTGCTACGCCGTAATTGACCTGAAGAAGACCGCTGCCATGTCCAACCTGCAGAAAGCGCTGCCCAGGGATGATGGGACTTCCAGAAAGACTCGCCACAACAGCACAGACCTGCCTCTGTAAATGAAGTTCAGACTGGAGACAGATGAAGGCCTCATCCTCATGTTAGCACACTGGACCCTTCACTGTCATCCATCCATTCAAGCGTGGGCTGTCTAAAACGGTACAGGTACCTAATTAGAGACTCAGTGAAAGTGAATTGTGAATGGAAATGAGAAAAGTCTGAGGAGAATTTGAAGTTATCTTTATTTGTCAAACATCAGGTTAAAACTTTCTTAAGAGCATCAAGTTTCATATAAATGTACGAAGGCAGTGCCTTGCAGAAGTACTCGTGTCTCTTAAAGTTTTTCACAATTTGAAATCTTGTTTGAACACAAACTTAAATGCCTTTTTGGAGGGATTTTATGTGATACACCAACACAAAGTAATACCCAACTGTGAAGGGAGTAAAAATCAGTATTTTTTGACAGGTTTAAAAGATTTACAGCCTCTAACAGGCTTTCTTCCAGGTTTGAACTGGAACTAGCTCCATCCATCTTCTTATCAACTCTGACCAGCTTTGCTGGTCCTACTAAGGAAAACCGTCTCCACAGCATGATGGTGCCACCACTCTGTTTCACAGTGAGGATGATGTTTTCAGGTTGATATAATTTTTTTATATAGACCAGAAATTTCAATTTTGATCTAATTTGTCCAGATCAGCCTATTCCAAATATTTGCTGTGTCCCTCACATGCGTTGTGTTTAGAACTTCTTGTGGCTTAATTCTTGCAAAGCTTCCAGAAATCACAAATTTGTGGTGGGCATGACTCCTCATCATGTGGGCAGATCTTCCCACCTCAGCTGAGGATCACTGCAGCGCCTCTACATCCACAGGAGTAAAATCATGTTTATACAGAGACAAAATGAGTCACAGGTGAAAAGTATTGATTGATTAGATGACTTTGGAAGTCAGTTAGTTGCACTGAACTTTACTACCATTGTGCTGGTCTGTCTCATAAAATCCCAATGACATGCATTGATTGGTTCAGGTATGACAAAGTGTTTTGCAAGACGCTGTATTCTTCTAAATATGATGCTTTATGCTTCGCTGTTGTCCAACAGAGGTCTTCATTTTTGGTGGAAGAAGTCATTGCCATACGGTATTTATCAAGTTAGATTTTACTTGCATTTCATTCATGTTTTTTTTTAACATGTAATATTCTAAACATCAGAGATGCAACAGTCATCAGAGAGGAACCATTGATGGCATGAAGGCAGGTCAACGGTTTCCTTTCTGACCGGTGTTCATACCTCATCACAAGCACTTAAGTCTAATGTTGTGGCTCGTATGTTTATTACTGTATGCCTAAAAAGCATTTTGCACACAATCCTATGGAATTGTATCGAATCATATTGTAGAAGCCGTCTTAACAGAGCAGAGTTTGAAATGGGGGAGAGGGGAAACGGGATAAAAAGAAAAGATTGGGAGATTTGGAGAGCGGTACTTAATGATGGTAAACGTAGCACACGTGGAGTAAATCAAGTTTGGCTCTCTGCTGTTGGCATGCAGAAATCAAAACCGTAGCATATCATCCTCAGTCACATCTCCTGCATATCATTCCTGACGCAAGGGAGGGTGGGTCCATGCCAGTCACGTTGCACTTTTGACTTTAGGCCACTTTGTCACCACTGCAGCCACAGGTTGGGTCCTTTTTGCCACAAAAATGGGGGCCAAAGGGACACTGTTCGACATCAGCTTCAATAGTTTAATAAAGTGTTCTCGGTTAGAGACGTTGACGACCTCAAACAGTGGCATTAAGCTGTAACCTCATGGGAACTGAGCTAAATCTATGATTTGTCAGTTATCAGGGCTGTTTTAAAGGGAGTTTAAGCATGTTGCAAAGTCATAAAGTTGCTTTTTTTAAAGTTATTTATAAACCGTCTCAAATATTTATTTATTTATAACATATTTATTTAATCATTTAAAAAAAGTGTAATTTATTTTTCCTCCATACAGTGACCAGCGTTTTGTAGTCCAGTAGGTAATCTGGAGACCAAAGTTTCACCTCAAATTATCACTGGACTCTGGTGTATTACTGTTATTAATATGCTTAAGTATATTTTTGAAAAAAAAGAAAAAGAAAAAGAATGACTGTATTTATATTTTAAGTGCCAAATTGTAATTGCTACCAGTAGGAAGAATTAAAAAGTAAAATGTGCCATAGGGATTGTTTTTTTATGGGGAAATTGGGGGGAGAGATGAGGCACAAAGTGAAAATGGGTCAAGAGGGGTACAAATAAATACAACAATCCAGTTTTTTGAAAGTTTTTCAAATTAAAATAATAAAAACCACACATTCCACCTCATCCACATCAATAGCCATGCTAAAGGGAAACACGAGAAGGATAATCTTTTAGTCTGATAATCACTGTTCTGGTGGATTTTTGCTGCTACTTGTACATACTAACAGTAGCCCATATAAGCTACAGGTACATGTCAAAATGAGAAAAATAATGTGATGTCAGACTTTTTACCATGTTGTCAATAGGAGTAGTGTCGTTGTCGTCTTCTGGTTTTATTTGTGGGCGGCAGGAATGTCACGGCTCATTTCAGAGGGGGTCAGTGTGGTCAAAACTTCGTTCCATGCAGACAGATTTATCCTGAACTGACTGAAAGAAAACGCAAGGGAATCACAGGCATCCATCTTTATTCTGATTGCTCATATTAGCTTTGCGTGTAAAGCTGATGGAAAGAGAGATGTTTTTAGATTTACGCTTGTGGAATCATTGGAAGGCAGATTCACTGTGGCGTTTAACTCAAGGTGATCTTTTTGTCCTTCAGCCAGAGTGTTAATTTGAAACAGGTGCAGACTCTCAACTTCTGACAGGGAGTTGTTTTTGGCCTCATAGACTGCTATAGGCATTAGACCAGTGTTTCTCAACCCTGGTCCTCACCGCCCCCCTGCTCTGCATGTTTTAGATGTGCCTCTATTCCAGAGCAGCTGATCCAAATGATTGCATGACCATCAAGTACTACAGAAGCCTGTTAATCACCCATGGATACAATTCAGGTGTGTGGCAGAAGGGAAATACCTAAAACATGCAGGACAGGGGGGCGGTGAGGACCAGGGTTGAGAAACACTGTGCTAGACAAAGGAAAACACTGCAGATCACCATGTTAGTAAAACATATGTTTTATTTCCCCCCCCCAAAAAGCTTTGAAATACTTTAGTCATGGAAAAAATATATCTGTATTTCAGTGATTGTGTCTTTCTCCACATGGTACGTAAAATTCAGATTTTATCTGTGTGTCTATCAATTAAAGAGGGGGTATTATGAAAAATCCTCTTGAAACTTTATATAGTTTTCTGTTATTCTCTCAACAAAATAATACTTGGTGGACCTGGGCGTTTGCTGAGGCCGTCATAGGAACTTCCTCTCAGTCCCAGCACTTGTAAGAACAAGTGTAAACAACATAATGGAGGAGCATTGTTGTGACGATGTCTTGAAGGCAGCGTGTCAGAAAGAGCTGTAGCTTAGGAGACGTAGGCCCACCTTCGAGGCTTCAAATTGCTTCGTCAAATTTATTTTAAGTCATGTTGATATATGCAGCATTTTCATAACAGCTGAAAGAAAGATGGTTACCCGATGGTTGTGTAAAATGGCGCAGGGTGTTAGTAAAGGACATAATACCCCTTCTTTAACATTTTTCCCCACCGCTACGGTGTACGTTTTAGGACAGATTTTATCCTGGCGCAGACTTTATTTCCAAGACCTTTTCGTCTGAAGACGTTTTTGTTGAGACTTTTTATTCTGATGCCTTTCAGTCATAGGTCTGATGGGATTTTTGTCTATGATCTGACATCTGAGGCTGTTTGCTGTAATGTGTGAAGATGTTTTCCTGAGACCTGAAGATGTACCTAAAATGCACACTGCACACCGCAGCAGAAGCTTCAAATAACCACATCAGAAGTTGAGAGCTTGTATTTTATTTAGTTTTTGTACTGGATAAAACAAAGACATCTTGAAGACAACATTGATGGCTGAAGCATTGATGCACAGAGGGATGTTTACATTTTTGCAATAATAGGACTATTATTGTTTTACGGATCTAAATTGGAACGACACGTGAAGTGTGAAATCTGTAGCTTTGTAGAGCCGTAAGGTATATGTGTGTGTGTTCGCCTTCGAGGAGCAGATGTAGAAAATTTACCAAAAAAAAAAATGTTTTCTTTATTGTTACTCGACTCTTAACATCACCACGCAGTAGGTGACCGCTGAGAGTGCTTGTAGTAGATTATCTCGTGTTACAACTTTTAAAGCAGCGGTGTTTAATCTTACAAAAATCAGCAGGTGATCTATGTGTATTTCTGACATGTGGTTTTGAAGTCATTAAAAATAACTGTGGGAACTAACTTTTGTTATTAAATAATAATCTCACCCAGTTTGTTTTAAAGCATCAGCACCAGCTTCTCTTGTGTTCATGGGCCAACAATCGGAAGAAATGGGAACATGAAGCGAACATCCTCCAGGTCTTTCTGTTGCCAAGCCTTTATGTGATCGTATTCCTCTTGAGGTCAAGCGAAGTGCAGCTCCGAGCTCAGAGCTGGATTCACGTCCATGCTGTCTCAAGGCTTTCACAACTGTTGAGTGTTGATGCTTGAGGCGCTGTTTCACACAGGTGTTAAAGATGCTGAGTGCCAGCTAAAATTGGGTTCTTTTTGCAATCTGGGGGGCAAGTAGCTACACGTTACTTGCCCCCCAGATGGGATGGATCATAAATTCGTCCCATAAATAGTTTTGACAAACTGGATTTACACAAGAAAGAAGTTGAAGTTAAAAAAAAAGGGCTTGCTCTGTTTTTACTGTGTAAAATGTGATTGCGTCCATGTACCTTGTGTTTATTTTTTATTTTTATTTGCATTGTGCCTTGCATTCTCACACTGGTTTAACATTTTTGCTGGAAGTGAAGCTATTGTTTTGTTTAGTTTTTCAAAGGTGCCTGTTGGAAGTTTGGAGATATAACGAGGCTTAAAGGAAAATATTTTCAATTTCAGGTTCTGAAAATAATGTGCCAACATCTGATTTGCATATCGCTGCTTTTACGAGATTTTCACTGAAAGAATGTTTGAATCAGTTGCTTAAATTATAATCTCTGTTCAGATTTGGAGAAGTATGTTGCCACTCACTTGTCTTTGCTTTATTCCATGGTCTAAAAACTTTATTTTTTCCAGAAAACTTTTGTCACAGAGGCCACAATATTAAAAAAAAAAAAATCATAAATCCTCTTTTCTTGTTTTTATGTACAGCAGATCCCAAAATTCTACATACAAGATAAAAGTATTAAAGGAAAACCTATACAAACATCTGGTTGCTACACACTTAACATATAATTTAGAGCTTTAGCATATTTCCTTTGGGACAAAATAACTCACAATTTTGTCCAGGACATTACAGATGGTTCTAAAATGTAGAACATGGTCGATGCTTGTTAGCTTCAGCTGCTCCTTCAGTTTTGCCCGGTGTCTCTGTAGATGAGACCCCTGACCAATTGGAGTCTCATCTCTTTGGTGGTTTTGAGGAAACACCCAGTTTTTCCAGCGCCCCCTCCCTATGCTTTCTCTAATTGTCAGCAGTGGCTCCCTTCATTATATTATGTTGTGGTGTATGCATATTGTGCTGAGATTTTTTTTTTTTTTTTTTTTTTTAACAATCTTCCTGGTTGCTGCCTTTGTATAGTGAGATTATTGTGACCTCATGTAACCTTTATGCAAATAGGATGCAAATATTAAAGTCTTGCAAGGACAGATGAACTTTATAATTAATAACAAATGTGAACTCAAGACCGTCAAAACTGAATCAAAAGCTGCTTCAACGAATTATTAGTTCACAGATTTGCACCCTTTTGCGTCAAGTTAATGGCAGCTTTCTGGTTTTATATTCTATCCTCTAAAACATGTTCTACTGCAACCTGGATTTAAATCATATGTGAAAAAGATTAAACATATTTCAAAAAGTATTTCTTTACGTAAAGAAATACTTTGTTGTTTGGACAACAAAGTAAAAAAAAACTGCCATTTTTAAATGGGTGTGTAGTAGGGATTATCCAAATATTGAAGCCAGATTTGTCCCACTGTTCTTCATGATTCCCCTCAGAGTTTGTTTAAAAAAAAGCTTTGTGTACAGTATGGCCACAAGTCTAACGACTTTTCAGGTGTTGTTTAAAGCTTACCAACATCTCTACTAGCTCTGCTCTCTGTTGAAAACATGTCTGCTCCTGTTCATGGGTGTCAACAGGCAATGCCTGGTATCGTGCCTGTGAAGGTTTAACGGAAAATGTCAAGCACTTTAACGGCTTCAGTTTAAAAAAACAAGTCTTACGTCATCCACTTGCATGTGGATCTGTTTCCTGCATGACATTTTCACAAATTTGTGGTTTCCCTTTGCTCCCCATTGGTACAGAGCTGTGGGAAAACATTTGTCCCCATTAACAAGGCAGTAAACAGGATCATTGCCATCAGAC
>NW_015113205.1:0-9666 GCF_001443285.1 Poecilia latipinna
TGCCTGTTGTTGTTTTTAGCCGCCTGTTACATTTTTGTGTTCACCATAAACAGCCGTCTTAAATGTTTTGCCTACATACGACGTTTTAGTCACTTGACAGCTTTTCAGTTGACTCGAGAGCGCCTTACGGTTTGACCCCAGGGTCGGCCGGGATTGATTTATGACTCGACAACAGGGAGCCCGCTGCCAGCAAGCGTCCTAATTGGTATTTGGGTTGAATTTCTAACGTCAGATTTAACCACATGACATTAAATACGTAATGATTCATAGATTTTAGTTTGTTGAAGCCAGAATGTGTAAAAAACTTCCAGCTCTAGAAGAGTAAGCTTAAAGAAAACGAACCCTCTCTGCATTTCAAAGTTTACATTTGAACTTCTGGCTGTTGCTGTTTTGTTGAGAACAATTTCAACTGTCCAGGATTTCTGTGAGGACTTAAAGTCTGAAATTGATTCACCTTAGTTTTGGGGCTTTAGGACTTTACGTTTACGTAAAAAGTAATTAATCTATTACTAAATTATTTGACGACTATTGATTAATTTGTTCAGCCCTACAGTCATATCCATATACTGCAGAGTCTAAAGTTCAGCTGATAGTTGTCTATACACCTGGCTTATTTTGTTTTTAAATGACTGTCTTAATCCTCAGAGAGTTGTTTCTGATAGAGATCAGGCGGCCGTCTCTCAAAAGGGAATTTGACAATGTAAAAAGGGGTATCAATCTAAAAATATATACATTTTGGGGTTGTTGTTTTTCTTTTTTTACATTTTGATAAAACAAAAATGTTTCAAGTACTATGAAAAGTCTTGTCTGCAATCATCAGGGCAATCCTTCTGATAATCCCCAATTTGTTGGTATTTACAGTATTAATTGTGGTGATACGCTCTTAACATTTTTTTTTTTGTTGAAAGGCCTCTTTGCCATAACCCTAATCTCCACAGATTCTCAATCATGCTTAAGTAGATCAAAGTGACTTCAGAAAATGAAACCCATCATTGTCATCATTTACCACAGACTGTACGTCTGCTTGTTGTCGTTTTGTGCCACCTGTTGCATTTCTGTCTTTACAGTAAACAGTTGACTTAACACTGTGACTCTGCTGGGGTTAGATTTAACAAGTGGTTTTAAATGGTGCAACACATCAAACTCTGATTATTTAATAAGAGCTTTTTAATTGACACCTCTTGCCTTTTTATTATCTTGTGCAAAAATAAGTGGATTTTTTATTTATTTATTTTTGCCTGTTTTTTTTTTCTAGTTATTGCACGGTTATATAAGCAGTATCTTATTCTTTATGCTTTGCTGTTGACGTCAAACTGCAATCGAAGTGTCTCAAATAAACGACGACTTTTCTTCATGTCGGCCTTTCAGTCCCGAGCGCGGCAAGAGGATCCGGAGCAGCTGCGTTTGAAACAGAAGGCGAAAGAGGTACGAGTTGAGGCGGAGCACGGTCTGCAGGTCTCTCTGTCACGTTTACGACTGATTCAGTTTTTGGTGAGCGTATGTGTGTGTGTTTCTGTGTGTGTTGTCCAGATGCAGCAGCAGGAGCTGGCTCAGATGAGACAGAGGGAGGCCAACCTGACTGCTTTGGCAGCCATTGGTCCCAGGAAGAAGAAGAAGAACCTGGACTCTCCATCCTCATCTGCTTCAGCTGAGGTAACAATGAAGACAGTAATTAATGTTTGCACGATTTATGCCTGTGCACCTGCAGCAGCCAGGGCCGGATGCATTAGGATTCTGGGTCATCTCTCTCTCTCTATTTTTTTTCCCCACCTATCCTTGTTTTTATTAGCGCAACATCAGGGAAAAACTAAAAAGCAATAGTCGGATAATATTCTGTAATTGCATGTTTTGGTTATTATTTGACAGCACAATTAATAAGTTTATCATAGTTTATCTTTTCACACAGAGTCTCGCAACAAATATTTAGAGCATTTAAACTTTTTCTCAAAGTCAAAAACTTTTATGCATTTAAATAGCATCTAGTAAACAAAAAGTATCGCATAATTGACATTGATCATTGTAAAAACGATGCATGGCTTTCAGTTGCAAGTCTCTAGAGGTATGTTTCCTCTAGTCTTTAAAATGTGGAGAGTTTTGGAGGACTGTGCACTTTTTTTTTTTTTTTTTTTTAACAGACGTCTTTTTGCCCATCTTTCAAAATGCCCAGATTTATGGATTGGACAAATGCAGCTCCTGCAGAGTTATATTGGCTCATCTGACTTCTCTGATTAATATTTCCCTTGCTCAGTCTTGGTGGACAATCAGGTTTTGATACATTTGTGAACTTAATCATCATTTCCCCTACCATTTACCATTATGTCCAATTTTGTGTTGGCCTATCATATTTCTGTCACGACAACAAATTTTGCTGGACCATAAATTATGCCAGAAAGTATTGTGATAAACAATAACAATGTCATTTTGAGAACATTTTTCAACTAATATAATGATAATACTAGAACACCATCTCAAAAATCAAGAACATTTGACACTGGGACTGGAAAACATTTTAAAAATCCAAAATAACTAAACAAAACAACTGAGACAACAATAATTAAAATAGATTATGAAGCATCTGGAACCATTTCAAAAAATATTAATCAGTCCTCTTGGTCAGGGAAAACAGACAAAAGAGCCAGGTAGGATTTTTATATGAAAAAAAAAGTGCAAACTAACTACTTCAAAGTGGATGTCAAATGTTTCCAGTGTTTTTCAAAATGGCGGCTTTTCAACAATATTAAAAGGGAAGTGTCTTTTTAAAGATTATTGTCCAAGTCGAAATTATCAAGGTCATTTTTAATTTAGCGTGTGATGAATTGATTTATTGCTTGTCACGACAGGATTACCCCATCACAAAATAAAAAAATAAAAAAAATCACACTGAAGGTTGAGGATGCAATGTGATTAAAACGTTAAAAAAAGAGATATGAATACTTTAGCAAGGCACTGTCATCAACAGATCCTTTCTGAGAGTCACTAAGTGTATTTATAGCTCCAGTTTGAAACATTCTTTTTGTTAATGGTTACAAATGTTAGCGGTGAGAGTCGAGCCTGCTTCTCGGTGGCCGTGTTGGTGATAGAAAGCTGAGTTTGTCACCAGCTGTCACCGGCGGTCCTCACCAACTGCTCGAGCAGAGAAACTTGCAGAGCGACGGCTCTCATTAGGTCAAGCAGAGCTCTGTTCTCACTGCAACCGTCAGCTGACTCCTGTAAACACACATCAAACAAGTTTGATCCACATACGTCTAATGAAATGACACATTCAGTTTGGACTGTCATCCTTTATTCTCCCTGTTCTTGTGAAGAAAGACTTCTTTTTTTTTTTTTTTGGAGGAAACTGTTCATTGGCCTTTGAGAATTTGCCCTTCCTACTGCTTTTAGTGCAGTTTAATGTTACAGCTAACGCTTTATGGCACACTTGGAGAGGTGTCACTTTTATTAAAATCGCAAAATATTCACATTGACTTCTCACCTTGCACTAAAAGGTGTTTCAACATATCTTTTTTTATTACCTTCTATCTCCTTTAAATGATTTTACTTCTGCTTTGCCAACATGATCATTCGTTTTGGTTGAGCTAACGGTCTTTATGAGCTCCCTGGCTCATCGCTGATCAGTGTAATCTGCTTGTCTTTGGACAGTGGGTGGAATCTGGAAGAGAAGTGTGCTCAGAAGAACATGCAGGCTCTAACCCAGGGAAAGCCCCGGCCATATGGTGCTTTCTGTCCAAACACTCAGTTTGCTCTATGATACTCAGTTGCACGAGTAAAACCTAGAAAAAGAATAGTATAATGAAAAAAGTTCATTGTTTTTTTGTCACTCATTTCAGAAAGTGGGACTCATGTATTATATGGATGTGTTACACATACAACAGATATATTTAATGCTTTATTGTAGTTCCATTTGCTCTCAAAAATATGAAGACCTTAGATAATAAAGGGAATGATTCCAAAGTCCTGCAAAGGTATTCATACTGTTTGAACTTTTCCACATTTTGTCACTTTACGATCATATGAGACCTAAATAGAGGTTTCTTGGTCGACATGAAAATTCCTATATGAAGAATTAACACCAAAATTGCGCATCAGTTCGAACCAAACAACATCCACAGTAAAACTTTTTGGTGGCAGCATCATTTTCTGGGTATACTGTTATACAAACCAGGGTGTCTGCGCGTCCTTAAACAGTCTTAAATTCATGTATCTAAAATGAAGGCCTTAAAATGTCTTACTAAAATGTAATATGACCTTTAATATAACAGTCACATGTCTTAAATGGTGTCTTAGCAGCAGGGTTAAATCTCAGGCAAAAGTCTGAGTTGCACTCAGACATCGTTGCGTTCCGTGACTTCGCTGTTGAAGCTACTGGTAATTCACAGCTAATGTACACTTGCTAGCTAGCTTTTTGCATCTGTTATGGGTAAGTGGAAATTTACCACCAATTGGACGATGTTCGTACATTTCTGTCGTGATACAGGTCTTGCGGTACAGTCTTAAAAAGTCTTAAATTTGAGTTGGTAAAAACCTGCAGATACCCTACAAGCTGTACAATGACTGCTTTACATTGAATCAAAGTGTCATATTTTAAATGTTGTCCAATGAAAAGACATAAGGTATGTACAAAAATGTAATTGAGTGTACTCACTTTTGTAGCACACTATGTGCTTTTTCCACTCACTGCACAGTTATGCACTAGCACGTTTGTAGTTGTAACGTCACTTATCGCAGAGATGTTGTCAAGCGCCGTCAGCATCGCTCACCGTTTCCTTCTTCCTTAACTTCTCCACATCTTTCAGGGGTCCGGAACAGGCTTGTCTCTAACCGGCGCCGCTGGTTCCTCGGGCTCCAGACTCACTCGACAGCGCATCACGCGTGTCAATCTCAGGGACCTGCTCTTCTGCCTGGAGAACGAGAGATTTACCAGTCGCTCTCATTTCCTCTACAAGGGCTTTCTCAAATAGCCTTGATGTTTGAGAAAGAGAGAGAGAGAGAGAGATAGAGAGAGAGTAGAGGGGGGAGGAGGGAGCGACGTGAGTGGAGAGACCAAAACGCTCCCTCTAGAGAAAGACTCCTTTGGGTAAAAAGGAGAGGAGACGATCTATTTGGTGCATTTAAAGGTTCTTTAGGTTCACCTGCTATCATAAAATACAATCGTAGCCATACTGGAAGGCCTCTCTACCTCCCTCCTCAAGTGATGCCTCTTTTCCTTCAGAGCAGTCGTTGACTGATGCCCCTTTATCTGCCCTGTTAAAACCTCCTTTTCTTTCAAGATGGTGCAAAAGTAAAACGTGTTTTATGAAGGTTTTATTTTGTGTGAACAAAAGACATAATGTACAATTGTGCACTGTATCATAGTTTGGTTTATTTTCTGAACATTCGTATGCAAGCTAGGCTTTAAAGCTATGGAAATCACTAGTATTAGACAACCGGTTTGTTTTTGTTTTGTTTTTCTTGAATGATGATCTCGTTCTAGTTTGTGTTGATTTTTAGTTTGATCTCCAAACTGTGTAACCTGCTGAGTTGCCTTCCTAACTATGAATAAGCCATACAACCATTCTCACACAATTAACCCTGCTGTAAGCTCACTCTGTTCATCTCCATTACTTTGCAGCATATTTAAAAATTTCCATCGTATTTATTTACTAAAAATCTAAGTTTAAATTAATGTTTAGCTATTTATTTATTATGTGACGCTACAAGTGTGTCCTATTGCTTAAAGCTGGAAAAAAAAATTAAAAGTACATCCACAACAGGATATGTTTGAAATGACGTTTTAGATTTCAGATGCTTAGAGTTGGGTGTTCTTTATTTTTAATCTATTCTTTAGATTTAAACTTAAAATTTCTAATTCTAATAGTTTTTTTAAGGCTTCTAACCTCTGTTGCTATACCAAACTTCTTCAGTCTATTTTGGTAGCCTCCCAACACACATTTTTACTCCTGTTGCAAACTGACAGCGGTAATGTGACATTACTACTTTGGTGAGCTACTGGACAACCCTTTAGGTCTTTAGCGTGTCTGTCTTAAGAAACTAGAGTTTCTTCTTGTACATTTGTAAATGTTTCATCTAAAGTTTTACATACGGTTTTGTATAGAATTGAAAATTTATGCATACTGCATCAAGAAAATCTAAATTTCTCTACTGAAAAGTTTGAATAAAGGATGATTTTACATATTCCATGTATTGATGTTTTTTGCTTTGATTTTCACCAGGGGGCAGCATCTAAATATGTGCTGTATGTCTGTAAGGACTGCGAAGCTCTGTTACGCAAAGGACCTAAACCCTTAACATCTGTAAAACCACCTGTAGTTCACTGTACGCGTCCCCTGCGTCTGTGTCTGTGTGTGTGTGTGTGTGTGAAGTGCAGCAACAATCACTCTGCTCAGAACGAAATCACACGCATGCAGCCTGCTTACCAGTCTGTCTGACTCTTTGTTGAGTCGTCTTGTTTAAGGCTGTCCCCATTATCAGCCCCTGCACGGTGCACTGGAAACAGCTGTCACATCAGCTGCTAACATTCGCCATAATAAACCATTTGCTGGAAATGATTAGGCCCATTCTTCCACTGGGAAAGCAGCCTGATGGTTTAATGATTGGGAGCAGAGCAGCTTTTTTTTTCTTTTGTGTGTGTGAGTGTGTGTCTACGACGTCCATTAAAAAGGAATGCTACACAGCTCACAAAAAAATAGATCCTCATCCATTTGACGTCTCAGATTTTGTCACCACAAGCCTAAAAGTATACATTATAGGGATTTTTTTGTTGTTTTGATAGACCAAAACTATAAGTGGCACTCAGTTGTGAAGTGGAATAAGGGTTCAGGGTTTTCATTCCTGTTTGGAATTAAAATTATATGTGGTGTGCAGTTCTACTGATATACACTACTGACATATTTTCTACCAGCTTAGTCACATCTAGAAACATAGATTTCAAGATTTCCACAGATTTTTTAGGATTTAGATGTTGACTTTGACTGGACCATTCTAGCGCATCAATAGCTGAACATCTTATCTGACCAGAGCATTGTTTCTTTTCTTAGAGCTGCAACATGCAGTTCGTAGTATTTTTATTTATTTTATTTTGTTTTCTTGCCACTCTTCCATAAATTCAGGTTTATCTGAGCATGTAAGTTACTCTGACAGCTGTGGATCTCTGATGACTAATCGACCTGAAAAATAAAAGTTAAATCTTTCCAAATCACAACGTTTAAATGACTAAAATACATTACAACTTGCGGGTGCTAACCAACGATGTGGAGCTTTTCTTTTCCTTCAGGAAGATATATCCGGTAGCCACTAGATGGCAATATTTCATTCCCTTTATAAGGTTTATCTTGCTGACAGAGTCGTTCTCTTAAACATTAGGTTATAATAGCATTCACCATTCAATACTTATATTTCCCTTTACTCATTAAGCACCCAGTCTGCTCGGTGACCCTGCATCATCGACTTTGCTGTGAATAATCAATCAAAAAAAAAAAAAAAAAAAAAAAAAAAAAAAAAGCCAAGAAGAAGAAAGCCAAACCGGGGTCTCTTTCTGGTTGTGGGAACCTCGTCGAGGCCCGAAAGCCTCTCAGGGCGTCAATGTTCGACGGCAGCGGGGACTCAGGTAAGGCCTCGGCCCTTGTGTCTCGGCCCAATCCAATATTTTTCCTGGTAATCCTCCCTTCCGCTCCTCAGCCCTGCTGCTCTTTTCCGAGTTAAGTCCACATAAGCTCCCACTTGAGTGCCAGAGGCAGAGCAGCGCCAGGGATGGTGCGGTTGCCTAGCGACGCCTCAGTCGCTGCACCTGAGGGTGTTGGGTAAACACCGCGAGCCTGCCAAAGGCAAGAGGAAACGAGTGACATCACCAGCCCGACACCCTCGCCTCCTCCCTTCGTGACATTTATTGCAAAAGGCTTTTATTAACGTCTTACACTCAGTGTCGCTGTTTCTGTTTTCACCCCGGGGTGAGATCATTAATGAGTCTCATGCAAGTTCAAATGTGTGCACATGCGCGCGCGCGTGTTCTTCTCAATTGTCACTTTTGTCAGATTCCAAGATGGGATTTGACTGATGTGATAGTTCCTCTCAGTGGGGCGTTTCTGCTGCACTTCCACGATAAGCCTCTAATCTAAAACAATCTTCCTTTGTTTACTCTCACAGAGAAGCTCATCGCGGTTTGCACTTTAACTCTGATTACGGCACGATCCCTATAGCTTTGTAAATACTAAAACTCAGATCATATTTTAGTGCGATGTTATCTTTGCAAGCTGGTGAATTAAAAAAAAAAATCCATTTGCAGTCGCGTCGCATTCATGCTGTGAGACAAATGCATTGGTAGTCGCTAAATTGTTTTATTCCTTTCAACACCTCCTTCTCTAATGTTGATTAAGCCAGGGGCTTATGAATAAAAAATCTGCTGGAAGGGGTTCCGGGGAGGGAATATGATTGAGGTGAACTGATGTGGCACAATGTGATTCAGTCGGTGCACTTTATCTTCCATTTGGATGCGCAAACCCAGCAGCCCGGAACCACTTTTATTCCCCAAACGAAATTGAATGAAATCATTTGGAGCCCACCGACAGGAATTAAACCCCGAAACATAAAACCGAGCAACAGTTCATTAGCTCCCGCGTCCTCACGACTCTGTCTCTTGTTCGTTTCTGGCCTCTGTCCCACCCGGGTTAATCTTGACTTCAGGACTCTTTTGTTACGAGGCCGACCGGAGCTCGCCGCTCTGGCCAGGAGATGCTATAATAAGGCCGGTGTTTATGACCGGCTGCTGGAATGGGGTTTGGGAGCGTCGCTGAACCTGTGAGGTATTGATGCTGGGGTTAATAGCCTGTTGGCCTCTTTAATGGAGCTGATTCAGGCCAAGCAGCACACATTTTCGGGCCCAGAGGACGAGAACGTCTCCTCTTACAAAGTCATGTGTCGGGCGATGCAGGTCAGACTCCAAAATGCGCTGTGCCCCCAGCAGACTGAACGTACTGTGCTCTGCTATTTGCATTTAACATGATTCCTGCTAAAAACGTGACATATTAAGTGGACAACAAACAACGTAATGTATAACTGCTTAATGGATGGGAAATGACACACGGTTTTCAGAGTTGTTTTTTTTTTTTTTCAAAACAAAAATCTGAAAACAACGTCAGTGTTGGTATTCAGTCCCTCAACACACACTGCAGTAGCTTATGTCTGTGTCCTGATTGTATCATGACTAGCTGCATTTCCCCTACAGATAAAACTTTGTCAATGTTCTGCTAATGTAAAAAAACAAAAAAACAAAACAAAAAAAAACAGCAATTTTGCAATTGCGATGTTAACATTAGAGAAGGCACGCACTTATAATCTGACGCGAATGCATTTTTTAAGTCCTTAAAATAATGTGGTGCCATCATCCTCCAACTACTTCCTGTCGTCTTCTTCTTCGTGGTTTGCACCAGTGACAACAGCCGGTGGTTGATCACGTGACTCGTTGGACATGGAAAAAAAGTGTTTCGATTGTAGTTTCGTAAAATAAACCAATTTCGATATGACTAAAAACAACACCTCATCTTAACGCCAAAACTTATCAAAATATGAAGTTGTTTTTTTTTTAAGTGACGTGTTTCCTAGTGATGGGTCCAGCAACACCGACGCACCGGCGCATGCATCAAGCCCATAGACCAACACCGGTGTCGGTGCGCG
>NW_015113205.1:14186-17679 GCF_001443285.1 Poecilia latipinna
CACAGTATCAATACAGTGTTGCTATGAGTCGAAACGCCTCATGACGCCTCATTTACCCATCACTAGTGTTTCCATTGAGCAAATTTTACTTTTTAAAAGTCAAATTGCGCACTTATATGGTCAAGGGAAACAGATAATGATGTGGCTACTTTTGTATTTCTGTCTGTTGTGTTTGTTCTTTTCTTCGCTGGCTGCAAAACAAATTTCCTCTTGAGGAAAGTAAAGTTGATCTTGACAACAAAAAAAAAAAAAGATTTTTGTCTAATCTGGCCTGCAAACACCTTCTAAATGTTTCCTATGTCTCCCACATGCTTTATGGCCAACTGCAAATGGAAATTCCTGTTTGCTTTCCCCCTAACAATAGCTTTCTTCCTGCCAATCTCCCACAATGGACAGATTTATGGAATACACAACAAAAAGCTGTCCTGTTCAACGATTCTCTCACTTGAACTCCAGAGTTACCATGGCGCTTCGTGGCTGCTCCTCCTTGTCTGGTCTTTCTGATTTGCTGCACGGTCACAAAAAAATCCCAATAAAGCACAATGAGTACTTTTAAAAAGTCACTAGCTGGCCTCTGTTTTTGTCTGAATGTAAATGATCACTACTACTCAGATTATACCACTGATCCTCCTGAGTTATAGACAGAAGACAGACGAGAATGGAAGATCTATTGCTCCTTCAACACCACTAAAGAAGCTCAGGTGCAAAGAAATAATCTCTTAGCATTAATTGAATATGTGCAGCAGTTTTCCCAGCAGGAGGGGAGTTATGCTAGGCCAACATGCTTGTGCTTGCTGTGTAGAAGGAAGAGAGTATTCAGGGAAAACCCTCAAATGGATAGGAAGAACATACATTAGCCTGTCCCCTTGTTCTAAGCGTCGCTCCGAACAGAGGATCTGGACCTTGGGGTTTTGAGAAGCAATTGCTTGCTTGAGGTGTAAACCCCGTTGAAGTTTTACATTCTACTCAATCGTTAACGTTTGCCTGTGCCATGATGTTATGTAATGCGCTAGCTTGATGCTATGAAGCTTACCGCAAATTGCCCTGCGCTGTAAATAACCATGTTAATTCAATATTTGGTAACGTGGCCGACACGGACTGAACGGCTTTGTTCACTTCCTCCATTGCCGTCACTAAAACTACAGGAAGACTACAATTCTAAAACAGCAAAGAAAATCGACGTTATCGCTCACAACTTCTCCTGTTCGCTGAGTGGCCTGGTTGAACTTCTACCAGAAGAATCCTTGTCAATGGGAGAAAGCCCAGACTGAGAACTGAATGGAGATTAGAATCGAGTGGAATTGCATAGGAGAGCAATGGCCAAGCTAGGAGAACATGCTAACTTCACACAAAAGTTTGCAAGTTCAAGAATCAAGGATCTTTTTAAACTTTCAAAGATCAGTGCCACTGTGTAGTCTGGATATTACTTCTAAAAAAAATACAACATACCTTCAGAAGGTACTCTAAAGCTTCTAAATACACTTTAGAATATATTTCAAGCAAAAATGTCATTAATCTCATTCAGTTATGACAAACAGGTAAGCAGTTTCTAATACTTACCGAGGTCCACTGATCCATTCGAAATGGAATGAAAACACAGTTCATTCATTTTCTAGGCCCCTTTAATTCTATTCAGGTTGCAAAGTTGATGGTGCCAATCTTCGACAGCCTACTGATGAGAGGCAGGATAGAAAAAAAAAACTGTTACACACTGTCAAACATAGAAAGAATCTCAAATTAACCCAAACCCGCTTGTTTTGGATTGTTAGCGAAAACTGGAGAACCTGTCAAAAAAACAAAAAAACACACACATAGTGGGAGGACATACAAACTCAACTCAGAACGATCCTGAGAGACAACCTCTGATTTCTACAACAAAAGCACTAACTACTCAGTGGGGATGTTATTACAAATATTTCCAGTCATGAAGATGTGATGCCAGAGCCCACCTCTGTCTTTCTGGCACATTTTTCACTTCAGCAGATACGTTAAAAAAACATAAAATAAAAATAAAAAAATCACAACTGAGCCCAAAACTGATACAAAAAATGCTGCATATTGTATCCATTGAAGCCAATGATATGGTTTATGGATAACATGTAGACTGTTTTATGGAGAAATTTGGAGCAAAGTCTGTTGGGTTTATGTTTCGGTCCCAGTGGCGATCGTTCCTCGGTGGGTTTATACTTAAAGGCATTTTTGATTTATTTCATGTAGCAGACATAGGGGCTACATGCATCTTTAATGCAAAAATACTATGTGAAGAAGTCTATTGTACAGCATTTCAAATCATCTGATTAATTATGCATAACTCACCGACATATATCGAGCCTGGAGCTTTGCCTTATAGACGGTTACCTCTGCACAGTGAGCGAATGCTGTTGTAGAACTCAGACATTGTAAGGTCGATTAGCACAGAAAAAGATTAAAAAAAACGATGTGACTGCAATCAAAGAGCGTAGGTGATTTAAAACAAATGGGTTTCGAGTTCGGACTTGAAGTGTGGCAAAGAGTCGAAGTTACGGAGATCAGGTGGGAGTTTGGGAGCAGAGGGGCTGAACCGCTCTGGTCCCCATAGTGACGAGACGGGCAGGGGGAACAGACCAGAAGAAGAGGATCTGAGGGTTTGGGCTGGTGCAGCAACGTGAAGGAGGTCCAAAAGATACGGGGGGAAGGATGGATGTGAACCGCTTTGAAAGTATGAGATGGGAAGCCAATGGGGCTGTTGGAAAACAGGTGTGATGACATGAGCGGCTGAATTTTCAACCGGCTGTAATTTATGAAGAGTTTTTCTGTGGCAGACCAAAGAGAAGACGATTACAGTAACCTAAACGGGAAGTGACCAGACTGTGGACCAGAACAGCAGTGAGAGAAGGACGGAGACGATGAATATTTTGGAGATGAAAGTAGGCTGACCGAGTGAGGTTATTGACATGGGAGGCAAAGGAAGAGGATAACACCCAGACTCTTAACCTGAGGGGAGGGAAAAATGGAGGAGCTATCAACCTAAATGGAGAAGTTATTAAGTTTACTTGGTGTTTATTTAGTACCAATTAAGAGAAGTTCAGTTTTATTGCAATTTACATTGAACTTTGCAGTTTTTAAAAGTATTTTCGTGTGGAGTAGATTATCTCCACATCATAAATAACTACTCGTCAGGCGGCAGATACTTTCTCCAGGAGGAACATGAAATCCATTGTGGTGCTTTGATCTCATCGTAGACAGATTCCTGAAATATAGCAGAAGAAGGCTGAGAGCGGTGTCAGCAGAAAAAAATAATAATAAAAAACAAAAACCCACCCAGCCAGCAGAGTCCGTCCATCCAGGCCTGTTCTTCTGTGGAATAACAACATAAACACTAAAACCACCAGCGGTTGATCACGCAGCCGGTGTACCAGCCAACATCACAACCGTGGTGTTTTTCAAATTGAACTGTTCTCTGGGTCAGCCCAGGAGACTCCGGAGAGAAAATGGGGGAAAAAAAAAAAAAAAA
>NW_015113205.1:21060-23952 GCF_001443285.1 Poecilia latipinna
AAAGCCAGGCTAGGACATGTTTGAAGAAGAGAACTTTATTTACAACACACAATGCTCTGGCTGCAAGCCAGCAGCAAAGCTCCTTTCTCAAGAAGAAGGGCGGAGAAACTTCCTCTCCTCCGCCACGAGGAAAAAGAAATTTCACCAAAGCCCATCAAAAAGCCCGTCCTTGAACTGAATATTCTTTTCTGCTGACAGCTTGCGACTGAGATGACTTCTTCCCGGTTTGATTATAATTTCAGACCTTCCCACCTCTGCTGATGGCGCTCCTATTAACACAGGTCCACAATCCTGGGGAAGAGTTCATTATTTTACAACCATAAAGGTTAAGTTGGGTTTATTAGTCGTTACCCGGACACTCTGGGAATTAAATCACCTCTCATTAAGAACTCCGGAGTTTTTTTTGTTCTTCTTTTTCATTGAGTCCTGCTCACACCTGTTTTTTTTTTTTTGCTTTTACTCTTTTCACCGCCCAGGTTTCTAATTTTTTTTCCCCCACAGTGGGCAGAGAAAATACCTCCCTGCTCCCTTCCCCTCCACGTGAGCTTTTCCTCCAAAGCACTCTCTAAATGTTATGCATTGCTCCCGCTGCGCTCGGTTCTCCTTCCCTCTGCTGACCCCTCTCCCCCGTCCCACTAATCACCTCTCCTCTCCACACGGCCTACCTGCTTCACGCCACACAGCCTCATTTTTCTCCCTCTCTCTCGGTCTCTCTCCTGCCCGTCTTCCTGCCTTTCCTCTCCGGGCGTCTCATTAAAGGCGCTCTATCTAATGAGATTACGCCGTGGGGATTAATGGTGTGGCTAATTGATAGACACACAGCCGGAGAGGATTAAATCCCCTCTAAGTCCCCAGCGGGCCTATTTTTGGGGGCGTTTCGGCTGACTAATTGAAATCACAAGGAACGGACACAAACACACTTCCTGACCTGCGTGCCTGCGGTGCTCAGCCGCAGAGGGCCTCGCTGCCTCGGCGACGCTGTAAAAGCGCCAGTAAAAAAATAAAATAAAATAAAATAAAAGGTGAACTGAAAGAACATAGTGAGGTTAGATTTTTAAGTTGGTAAACCTTTTTTGTGTTAAAACCTTTAAAGTAAGTTCACGTTTTATTGAAGCAGCATAAATCATACTTTTAAGCTGTTTTGTTTCCTATTGGCCCTTTGCACTTGACGTCACTCACTTAGAAACTCTACCCGCTCCGCCATGACAGACATCAAAAAACAACCTATGCGCTCACATAAAACGCACATCTGGTGGCCTAATGTCGCTTTTATTTAGTTGATTTTGCAGTAAAAATGGTGTGTCTGTGCAGCACGGTCAGCTGCACAGACAGACAAGGATACAAACCGAACTTGTCGTTTTATTGTATAACTTTTAATGGCGAAAGATGCAGCAGCGATGGATAGCAGCCCTCGGTGTAATTACGGACTTTTTACAAGGTAAGAAGATTATAAGTAAGTATCATTAGAAACATCAAATATCGCATTATGGCGAAGGTGCGCATCTAACCGTCAGTAATCATGGAAGCAAGACGCTCCATCTTGTAGCCTAGCATGTATGGGGGGAAAAATAATTAGCGTCTCGACTTCTGTACGTTTTACAGCTGCTTCGGTTTAAAGGGAGACGCTGTTTATGACAGTGACATAAAATTTGTGGTGTGAATTCAGGCAAAGTGGGTCATTTTATCAACACATCAGGAGGGAGGAAGTACGGGTCGGTTTCTAAGCTAGCTGTTTCAAGCTTCTGTAAATATGAGCCACAACCAGGTGTGTTACTCTCAAAAACAAATTAGTTTCACTCAAACAAGTAAAAGCCATGAATAAACTTACAAGAATAACTTGGGAAAACAACTTAAGTCGCTCAGATCAATAGTCCCTACCGTAACTTCCGACATCCATCATGGTGCCTTGAATGATTAAGTGATGTAAGTAGCAAAGGGTCACTACTACCATGAATGCAAAAAAAAAAAAATAATAAAAAAAATAAATAGTATTCTGCATTGGCCTTAATATGAAACTTTGAAGCAGATTTGGTGGATCATTATGTCCCGTCTCATTTTTACAGTGCACTATATTGCCAAAAGTGATTGCTTGTCTGACTTTTCGTACATCGAGTGCGACTGCATTCTTAATCCATAATATGATAAAGTCCCACCCTCTGCAGCCATTGGAGTTTGAAGAATTCAGGGAAGACTTTCTACAAAGCTAAGGAGTGAGTTTGCGGTAACTTTTGTGCATTCTGTGACAGATGTAGGACGAGAAAGCCCGACTCCCAATCACCACTCTTACAACATCAGCGTTCTGCCAGGTCGAGGTCGCGGTTCTGCATAAATCAGTCAAGTTCTTTCACACCAAACTCGCTCCATCTACATAGGAATATATACCTGGAGACTACGTAACGTTTGGAGGTCAGTAACTACTGACTCTGCAGAAAGTAGGTGACCTCTGTGCAGCTGAGCATCTGCCATCTCTCCCTCTGTTATTTTATCTCAGCTACCACTTTGTATCTGAGTTGCTCTCATTCCCAATCTCTTCAAGTGTGTTGTAAGTGCACGTACAATTAACATCTGGATAGAATATTTAATAGAGGGAAATTCATGATTTAAACTAGTACCACTTTGGAATTCTGATATCCTGAGAGCGACCCGTTCTGCTCTGCATGCCTGTTTGTTGGATTGCATACACTTGCAATGGGAGTAATTGAAACACCTGAATTTAATTAATTGGATGTGTAAGGAAATACTTTTGATGGACGTCCTCCCACTTAGATCAGTGCATGCAAATCGGGATGAAGGTTGTGAAATTCACCGCAGCTGAGTTTCCATTACAAAGTGCAAACAGTCCTTGTTGATATTCTGCTGATGTGGAAAAAAAAGATTTCATAATTGTGGTAT